>NW_025423118.1:90000-107533 GCF_020497125.1 Mauremys mutica
CCAAAATTTGCCCAGAGGCTCCGGGAAGTACTGCAAGGTCACCCCGGTCCCCGGAGCGGAAAAAATTATTTATTTAGGAAAAAAGGATCAGGCCCTCCGAGACCGGGTCCTCGCCGCCAGGCAAGCCGCTCAGGGCTCACCCTCCTCTGCCGCAGAGAATGACTTCCCCCCCACCCCCGGTCGTTTGGATCGGGCTCGTGGAAGGTTTTTTTTTTTTTTTTAATTCCCCCCTCCCCCTCAATTTTGCCTAGAGGCTCCGCGGAGTGCTGGAAGGTCACCCCGGTCCCCGGAGGAAAAAAATTATGAAAAAAGGGATCGGGATTTCCAGAGACCGGGTCCCCTTGCCAAGCAAGCCGCCCAGGGCTCACCCTCCTCGGCCGCGGAGAATGACTTTCCCCAGGGTCGTTTGGATCGGGCACGGGGAAGGGTTTTTTGTTTCTTTTTTTTTTTCTTTTCCCCAAAAATGTGCCCGGAGGCTACGGGGAGTGCAGGAAGGTCAGCCTGGTCCCCGGAGGAAAAAAAATTTTTTTTTTTTTAAAGGATCGGGACCTCCGAGACCGGGTCCCCACCGCCAGGCAAGCCGCCCAGGGCTCCACGTCCCCGTCCGGAGCTCTGACGGCTGAAGGGAGAACCGGGTTGACCTGGTGGCGGGGAAGGGACTTTGAAAAATTTCCCCCGGCGAGCCCAAGGGACGACTGTTAAGCCTTCCTCCGGACTGTCTGCGGAACGACTGTTAAGCCTCCCTCCCCAACCCCCGGACCTGCCGGGGGTCGACTATTAAGCCTGCCCCCGGACCTGCTCGGGGTCGACTATTAAGTCCCCCTCGGAGGTCCCGAGGAGTGGTGCTGTGCTGCCCTCGGTGTGGGGGGGACCACCGGCCCGGAAGGCAAACCGGCCACCAGGTCAATCCATCGAAACCAATGGGGGTGACCTGGTGCCCCGAAAGCCAACCGGCCTCCAGGTCAACCTGGAGCCCCGGCCGCCGAAGGGAGAACCGGCCGCAGTGGTCCCCGGCCAGCAGGTCAACCTGGAGCTCCGACGGCCGTAGGGAGAACTGGGTTGACCTGCTGGCCGGCCGCATTGGTACTCGGCCACCAGGTAAACCCGGAGCTCCGACGCCCGTAGGGAGTACCGGGTTGACCTGCTGGCCGGCCGGAGAGCTCGCCGGCCACCAGGTAAACCCGGAGCCCCGGCCGACGAAGGGAGAACCGGGTTGACCTGCTGGCTGGCTGCAGCGGTCTCCGGCCAGCAGGTCAACCCGGAGCTCCGATGCCCGTAGGGAGAACCGGGTTGACCTGCTGGCCGGCCGCAAGTCCTTCTCGTTCATCCATTCATGCGCGTCACTAATTAGATGACGAGGCATTTGGCTATTTATGTACAGGCGTGACTACCTGCCCTTTCCTGGTTACTTTGCGGCCAGTCCGCAGCCATATCCAGTGTTTAATAAAATTCAATTAATGATTTAAAGTAACAATCACCCATTTTCCAAACATTTAATATAAATAATTAAAACCATATTTTAAAGGACAGATATTAAATAGCACTAATAAAATTAAAATTTAATTTCAAGACATGGAAACTAAAATAACTAAAATTTAATTTAAATTAATTTAATTTCGGCAAGATACACAGAATGGCAACTCTGGGATCTTTACCTGTCACTGAAAACTGCCAACATATCAATTGTAGAATAAAGGACAAGTCTACATATACTTTCTTTAAAATTCTTTCCCCTATCTATTCCAAAACTTAACAACAACTCATTATTCCCCTCACTCCATTTACCACGCGCTCCCACCACAAACCCAAAGAAGTGGATATTATTAACTCCCGTCAATTCTTTGATCTTAGTCTCTAAATCGAGATAATAAGTCACCTTCTCCCTATGGGCTTGCTTCAAACTTCCGGCATTATCTTCCCAACGCACAGTGACATCGACCACCACTGCCGTATCTCCTTTTGTAAATACGATATCCGGCTTTCTCAATTCTCCCTTCTCATTTCTCAAATGGGGTTCTACAATAGCTTTCCACCCTACCTTTACTACCCTATCTACTAATGCTGAAACCACCCTATTATGTCTTTTAATTCTTATCTCCTTTGTTTTATAACATTGACCCGAAATATGGGGAATCGTCTCTCTAACTTTACCACACCATCTACAGAGAGCGTTTACTCCTCCTCTTCCTCTCGCTAACGTCTCCCTTGTTGGATATATATTTGCCCTCAATTGAAGTGCAGCAATATATGCAAAGGACTTGATTTTATCCGAGTTCTTAAAAATCGAATTGCTAATTATATCATTCCTAAAATATTTTATGCCAACTCCTTGACATCTCATCCCAGCCCATCTTAAAAACTCCTCCTCTCTCCATTTTCTGGGATGAGGAGTTGCTGCACTAAAGACTATAATTTTATCAACCAAATTTTCACCTGCATATAGATAAGAGAGATCAATCCATGTGTCCCTAGAAACAATATGTCATCTCCATTTTCGTACTAACATATTTGGGACTTGCACACTAAATTTGGTGAGAGCTAAACCACCATCTCTTACTCTAGAATAAAATAGCCCATCGGTGGTGCATTGTGGTAGATGTAAAATATCTTTAACTATTCTCCTAACTAAAATATCCAAATCATTTAAAATATAAAATGGAGGTTCTATTCAGAGCAAATTATAAAATAACCTCGGTAAAATATAGGTCTGTAAAATCAATAATTTTTTAGCTGGTTTCAACGGAGCCTTATTTAAACTCTCATTCCATTCTATCAATTTCTCCTTAAGTGAGGACCCACCTACACCAATCCATGGATCTATTCGTGCCCCTAAATATTTCTCAAATTCCCCCAGCTGAACATACTCTATCTCCTCACTCCGTATTGTCCATTTACTTTTTGGATTCACTAAATAAGTTTTATATTTAGGTAAAATGTGAAATCCCTTCGTTTTATTCACATTTATCTGAAGATTGGTGTTATTACAGAAACTCTTTAAAATATCCAAATTTTTAACCATCCCTAAATGTGAATTACTTAAAATTGCCACGTCATCGGCAAAAGCCAAGGACGTTACACTATTTTCTTGAACATAAAACCCGCTTCCATCTAATTCTAATTTAGTTAAAAGTGGATCCAAAGCAATATTAAATAAAATCAGGGACAGAGGGTCAACCTTGTTCTACCCCTCTCCTAATTAAAATAGACTCCGAATGTTTATCCCCAACCCACACCCTCGTTGTGCAATTATACAAATCTCTAACAATTTCAATAAAACGTCCATCAATACCGTATCTCTTAAGGCTAGCTATTATATGCCCATGGCCTACTGAATCAAATGCTTTAGCTAAGTCTATAAAGACTATAGCTATTTCATCTCCCTTACGCTTAGCTCCTTTGATCAAATTATCCAATATAGCAATATTTTCCTCACAACCGGGTGCAGCTATAAACCCTTTCTGCCTACTACAAATTTTCACTGCATCTGATAATCTTTTTGCTAATATTTTTGTATATAATCTTACCCATACTGATCCAATTGTTAATGGCCTCCAGGAGGTTAATTTCTTCAATTCCTCCTCATCTGGTGTTTTCGGTATTAAAATTGTTCTATTCTCCTTAAAAACATCTGGGACCTGCCCATTTAAAAACCACATATTGAACATTTTTGTAATAATTAAGGAGTCTAAATTAAAAATGTCCCTTAAATCACTTACCTTAATTTTATCGGGACCCGGGGCAATATCTTTTTTTATCTCCCTTAAAACATTTCTAACTTCATCCACGGAGATCGGACTCATTAATATATCATTATCCGCCCTCTCCATGGATGAAGGCCACCCAACTATATTCCCATGTCTCGCATTACCTAATATATCTATAAAATGCTTTTCTATTTCACCAATAGGGATTTCACAATTCACTTTATCTGGTTGTCCCATAATAACTCGAGCTAATCTCCTCCTATCCTTATTAAATAATTGTTGATAAAACTTATATTTTGCTTTTTTAGTTGCATACCTTCTAATAGCACTGGACTGCTTCTTCCTTTCACTACCTACTCCCTTGCCTCTACCTTTTATCCTCGTCTCACCTTGTTTATCTCCTCCAAAATTCTTTCCATCTACTAAGGAGAGACATATATTCTCCAATTCAGTCCATCCAAATATTTTAGTTGAATCCTTCTTAAGTAATTCTTCAATTTCTAATAGCCTATCTTTACCCTCTCTACTTTGCTTTCCACACTTACCAATTAAACCCCTAGAATCCACTTCTGGATTCCTTTTTAATGATAAAATATTTTATCTCGGAGGAGGAACATCTAAAATACTTTCTATAATCTGTCCTACCTCAGTCACCTGCTCCTGAGCTATTTCTTGCTTCTTCTTAGCTAACTCTCGCCTTTTATCTATTTATTACTTTTTATCTTTAATTCACTTTCTATGCATTTATTTATATTTCTTTTCCCCATATATTTCTTCTCTAATAATACAAGTTGTTCAATTTCATCCTCAGTCCATATACGGACTCGGGATGAACCTTCTTTACTTTTACTCCTAACCCTCTCATTTATCCTTTGTTCATTCCTTATAGCCGGGTGTTGGTGTCTACAATGCTGGCTCAAGCCAGATTTAGTATGGAACGCAAGCCCACAGGCAGAATAGGTATGGCTCTTAGACGGGGTATCCACCTCCCTGGGCCTGCACTTAGGGTAGTGGCAAGCGATATTATGATATAGAGAGGCTTTGCCACACTTCTTACACAACACACGTATGGCCTTACTCCTATGTACTCCGGGGTTCAGCGGGACGAACTTGAAATACGCGCCGACCTCATGGTTCTCTTGGTTGTCCGAGGCGGTTTTGGGTGACCCCTTTTGGACATCCACAGGACGACCGCCCACCAGGTCAATCCCATTCTAGCCCATGGGGTTGACCTGCTCTCTGAGAGCAAGGGATTTGGCTATTTCTCACGGGTTCCTTTTTCGAGTTATTCAGAGTGTAAAAACACATCAGGTAGCCCGTCCACTCAGTTTTACCAAATCCAGTGAGCGATCATGAGGTGTTATAATCATCACAAGATTCCCAGGAAAATTAGGGGCGTATATAGCTTGGCTAAGATATAGATTAGAGAAAAAGTATAAAACACAAGGGACAGAACCTCATGGAACAGTAGTTCTATTGTTTCTCCCTAAGTTCTCAAAAATTCTAAGTATATCTAGAGAGTACAATATAGTCCTTTTACTAAAAAGTTTGTCATCTAAAGAGACCGGCCAATCTGACATACCTAGAGCTACTAAAACTTTCTCACTGATCTTTAGCCATTTCCCCCTAATACCTAGAGAGAACCCATAATATTCTATTTCCATAGCTCCAGTTAGTTCTCTTATCTGACTTGTTAGATCTTCATAATATTTCATCTTCTCCATAGCAGCGTCTTCAAATACCTTCTCTTTATATTCGAATCGGACGGTGACATCCACGACTAGGGCTTTTTCTCCTTTAACAAAAATAAGGTCAGGTTTTCTCAGTTCCTTTCCCATGGTATTCAGATGTGATTCCACATGGATGACCCATTTTAATTTTCGAGCTTCCCGTTTCAGCATACTACATAATTTATTATGTCTTCTAATATGGGCTTCTTGTACTGCCGGACATTGTCCTAAGATGTGTGATAGAGATTCATATAGTGCAGAACAATGTCTGCATCGCTACCCACAGTGCAACGCTCCAGAAATCGATGCTAGCCTCGGACCGTGGATGCACACCACCGAATTAATGTGCTTAGTATGGCCGCGTGCACTCGATTTTTTATAATCTGTTTTACTAAACTGGTTTATGTAAAATCGGAATAATCCCGTAGTGTAGACATACCCTTATTTGTCTACCACGTCCTAGATATTCTCTAGTAGGATATACATTAACTTTAATTTTGAGAGCCAGAAGGTACTGACGTTCTGAGAAACCGCGATGGTATTTCATCCTGACGTTGCTTATTGTATCATAATCAAAATGTTCTAGTCCACTTCCTTGACAAGGCAGGTCTTTCCAATGAGTGAATTTGATTTTCCTCCAATTACATGGGGTTGGATATATCTTCCTTGGGGCTGGTTTTTCCCATTCATTGAGACGTTCCAATGTATGCTGAGGCAATCTATAGTCAATGAATACTGGATTGTTATTTTAGGGGTTTTGTCCTCCTTTCCTCCGGCAATCTTCCACAGATTTTGGTATTCTTCTTCAATATTATTTATTAATGTGATATTCTTGATTGTTGCATCATCCGAGTTGGCAATCCTATGCAATCACCGTGCTTGGATTGAAGGAATAAGGCTAGCGAGTTTTGTCACATCTCTTGTTCTGGCATATATAAAACCATTACATGTATCCGCTGGAAGATGAAGCCATTGTTTCACCATGTTTCTAATGTTATTGTCCAATGAAGATAAAGACTTTTTAGTCTCAGTATGATCAGCCATATAGATGATTCTAGGTACTGTGTATACATTTAACATTGTTAACTTCTGAGAAGGCTTTAATGGAGCTTTTTTAAGTCTTTCAAGCCACATGTTGAGTTTTTCAGAAAGTAGAGGATTAGAAAACCCGGTCCATGGGTCAACTTTGAGTCCCAGATATTTTTCAGACTCACCAGGGAGAATCATGTTCAAATTATCTTTGTTTATCTTCCAAGCGTCACAATTGTTAATAGTATGTGAGTCGTGAGTGGGGCTTACAAAAAACCCATAGCACTTGTTAACTTGTATTTTTAGGCCAGTTAATCCACAGAAGGTTTCCAAAATCCCAATGTTTATATTCATATCCTCCCAGGTATCACTAAGCAAGACCAAATCGTCTGCAAAGGCCAAAGATGTTATCTTATTTATCCCAAAGGAGAATCCTATATGAGTCTTCTCTAGCGTTGTAATTAGAGGGTCAAGCGGAAGATTGAACAATAATGGAGAGATGGGATCTCCTTGCTTAACGCCAACTTTTATTGCAATAGATGATAAAGATTCTTTTCCGACTTCAATATAGGTGTGGACATTCTTATAAGAGTCACTGATGATATCCACCATATGCTGGTCCAGGCCCCTTTCTCTCAGTACCCACATGATATGATCATGCAATACTGTGTCAAATACCTTGGCAATATCAACAAATACCACTCCTAATGATTTTTTGCATTTCTTAGCTTGGTTTAGTATTATATGGAGAATTTTAAGATTCTCCAAACAGCCGAACATGGCAATAAATCCCCTTTGTCGTGCGTTCAATGGGCATGCCTTCATAAGTTGATTTGATATTATTCGCGAAATAAGCTGAAGCACAATGGATCCAATAGTCAATGGTCTCCAATTCCACAAGTCTTTTAAGGCTTCAGAATCTGTTGTTTTAGGGATCAACAGCTAACAGCAGTTTTTTATGCCATCGGGAATTATTCCTGTGATCAAGTATTAAATAGTTTCTCCAGTGCACTGCCATCCGGATCTATTAAGAGTTGTGGCAAACTGGGAATGTTCTTAATGTTTTCTCTGAATTCTGTGTTGGTGGCTGTAGGAGGGGGGGTGCATGTGGGGCTGGGGCTCGACCCTCCCTGGGGCTGAGGGGAGCCACACCAGCCCGCCACACGTACTCAGGTCAGGCCCCTTGCTTCGGGGCAGCGACGATAATACCGAGTCAGTTCGGGCTCAGGCCTCCAGCTGCAAGGCTGAGCAACAAAAAGTCAGTGGAGCTCAGGCCCTCTGGTGCAGGGGCTGAGCAACAACACAAAGTTCAGGGAGCTCATGCCCTCTGGTGCAGGGGCTGAGCAGACAAACAGTTTAGTGTATAGGCCCAGGCCCTTACGCCTGAGCGTTGAGGTGAGGGGGAGACTGCCACCTGTGAGAGGGGTGGCAGGGGGGACGCAGGCCCACCCACTCCTCTGCGTGCCAGCCCGGGGCCCTAGCAGCGGCGTGGATCCGCTGCAGTCAGTGGGGATCCTGGCCGCAACACACTGACATAGGCTCAGGTATATCTGCAGCCTGACCGGGGTCGGCTACCCCCGGGTCACTTCCAAACTCCCCCTCATTGGGTACCTGTCTTCCGCCGGCGTCGTCCGGTGGGTCCCAGGCCATGGGTTCCTCAGGATACCGGGCGTGGGGAAGTTCAGCCCACTCCTCGGGAGGTCAGATGTGGAGAAGTTCAGGCGGCTCCTCTGGGTGACAAGCACGGGGCAGGCTGGGCCAGGAGTCAGCTCAGGCACCAGCTTCTGCCCTCTCTGGCAGCCTGCTCCCAACTGAACGCTGAGGCCAGGCTTTTATACTTCCTGTCCCCGGCCTCGCTACAGTGCCTCGGTGTCCCCTAGGAAGTTCTTAATATCTAGGTGGTGGACTAAGGTTGTGTGATTGCTGCAGAGCAATGGGCCACTGCACCTAAATGCCTGGCACTCTGTCTCCTAGCAACTGATGGCCTGGGCCCCTTCTCTGCAAAGGTGCCAACTGAAGGTGTTGGAGACAGAGGTCAGGTGACCTCCTGGCCCGGGAAAGGAACTGGAGCAGAGAAAGCGAGGCACTTTAAAACATTGACAAATCAGATTAAAGAACTGACTGGGGCCAATGAAGTCAAATACTATGGTTTCCCTCTAGGAGCAAGAGGGAAATGGCTGAAGATCAATGCGAAAGTCCTTTCAGCCTGGGCATGCCAGAATACCAACAAGGAAGAACTGCCAGGCTTTTTAGTCAAAGGGCTCTATTGCATTCCCTAGATATTATTAATACCTTTGTTAGCATGGGAGAGAATAAATAAAACCACTGTTCCATGAAGTTCTGTCCTTCATGTGCAGACTTTCCTTTCTCTTGACTTGTTGTTCAAACTATATACCACACCCACCTTCCATGGGAATCTTGTAAGAATTATAATAATTCATGACCACTCACACTGGACACGGCACCTGTCAGGCTCGGTTGGGCATGAGTGGCCGGTCCCTGATGGTTGCGCTAGAAATTTTTCTAAGTCCCCATTCAGCCACCAGGTCAACCCCAGTCCTGTAGTTTTGGGGGCTGTGGGTCCCCTGTGGAGGAGGATGCACACTTGCTATCCAGGCCGGCCAGGCCAGGCCTCACCTGGGGGGAAGCTAGAGGATTCGGGGTGGCTCTATGGGCCAGCAGCTGGGCATAGAGGGTCGTAGCAATTCCGGGTGTGTCCATCCCAGGGCCAGGGTTGCCTCCTGCAACCTTGGGGGCTGTGGGTCCCTGGTGGAGAAAGCTGGGGGGAGCTGGACACCCACTGCCCAGCCTGCTAGGCCAGGCCTTGCCAGGGTGGCCGCTGGAGGATTTGAGGTGGTTCTGCGAGCCAGTAGCTGGGTACAGGGGGGAGTCAGAGCAACTGATACTGATCAGATCAAGCAGTTCTGCAGTGCTCCAAGCAGGATAGCATTTGCTGCGTGGAGCCCCACTGGTCAGCTGGGAAGATGGGATGTGAATACTCCATGCTGAGCAAACAGGAAGGGGAATTTCAAAAGTTCCTGGGCCTTTAAAGGGGGAGGGGCGGAAGGTGTTTACCCGGCTGCAGGGCAGCAGAGTTGAAACTGCTGACTAGAGGGGTCAGGATAGGCATTGAGAGGCGCCTTCCAGAGGCCAATCACAGCACTAAAATAAAGCACAGTGTCTACACTAACACTTTGGTGACAAAACTTTTGCATAAAAACCCTTACGACTCCCATCAAAGTGGTTTTATCATGTCACTGAAACTGAGGAGTTCCATTGCCAAAAGTGGCTTTGCACCTCTGTAGACAAGGCCTTAGGTGCAGCATGGGAGAATGACATTTGTTATCTGGCCAATAGAAGTCAGAGTTTTACTGCCTTAAAATTTCAGAAAAAAAAAAATCAGACCCAAGCCATGTGCGGTGGGGAGACTGGTGGGGGTTTCTGTGGTTTTGTTTTTCACATTTTAAATGTCCTTGATCATTTTGATGAGGAAATTGTTTGTACAAAGCCAAGAAAAATTAAAAATGTGCACAGGAGTGAGCGGGTTTCTGAGCGCCAGGGTAGGGGTGGAGAGTTACATGCAGGGGGTTTCGGGGATAAACTAGAGGCTTTTGCTGCAGCACAGAGAGAGATTTTGCTATTTCATTTTTCCCAAGTGACAAGTCCCCCACATTGCCCCCTTGCTGCTGCTGCCCCGGCTCAGACCCCATGGTCACCCCTAGCTGTAGTTCAGTAGGCGCTCAAACCGTATTAGACATCAGAGAATCAACACAGGGAGCGACCCGATAAATGCTGTGAATGCGGAAAAACCTTTGCTCGGCTCTGAACCCTTAGTAATCATCAGAGGACCCACACAAGGGAGAAACCCTATGGATGCCCTAGGGAAACAGTTCTGTCAGAGCTCAGCCCTTATTTGTCATCCGAGAAGCTGCAAGGGAGTTAAAGACCATAAAAATCTTGTCTAGATTTTGTTTTCCTTTTGCTAATTCCTACACACTGAACTTTAAGGCACCATTTGTCACTGTGGTCTCTCAAGTCCCTCACCTGCATTGTTTGCTTTTCAATTTTGCAGCTCACCTTTCCTTGGGATGAGTCCCACACTCTCATTCACTCCTTTGTGCCATGTCATGGAGGTGGGTGTCCCTCCAATAGGAATGTCCATCAGCTCCAGGGAGGGGGAACCAAGAGTAACTTCAACTAGGTACATGGAGGTTAAATTTACCTGGATCTTGACTGCACTAGGATTTGCCATGGAGTTAGCTAGCTTGAGTTCACTATCCTGATATAAAAGCAGAGATAAATGGCGGTGGGGGGGGGGGGGGGGATTAGCTGTGTTAGTCTGGATCTGTAAAAGCAGCAAAGAGTCCTGTGGCACCTTATAGACTAACAGACGTACAGGAGCATGAGCTTTCGTCGGTGAATACCCACTTCGTCGGATGCATGTAGTGGAAATTTCCAGGGGCAGGTATATATTTGCAAGCAAGAAGCTAGAGATAACGAGGTTAGCTCAATCAGGGAGGATGAGGCCCTCTTTTAGCAGTTGAGGTGTGAAAACCAAGGGAGGAGAAACTGCTTTTGTAGTTGTCTAGCCAGTCACAGTCTCTTTAATCCTGAGCTGATGGTGTCAGATTTGCAGATGAACTGAAGCTCAGCGGTTTCTCTTTGAAGTCTGGTCCTGACGTTTTTTTGCTGTAGGATGGCCACCTTAAGATCTGCTATTGTGTGGCCAGGGAGGTTGAAGTGTTCTCCTACAGGTTTTTGTATATTGCTATTCCTAATATCTGATTTGTGTCCATTTATCCTTTTCTGTAGAGACTGTCCAGTTTGGCCGATGTACATAGCAGAGGGGCATTGCTGGCATATATATATTACATTGGTGGACGTGCAGGTGAATAAACCGGTGATGGTGTGGCTGATCTGGTTAGGTCCTGTGATGGTGTCGCTGGTGTAGATATGTGGGCAGAGTTGGCATCGAGGTTTGTTGCATGGATTGGTTCCTGAGCTAGAGTTACTATGGTGCAGCGTGCGTTACTGGTGAGAATATGCTTCAGGTTGGCAGGTTGTCTGTGGGCAAGGACTGGCCTGCCACCCAAGGCCTGTGAAAGTGAGGGATCATTCTCCAGGGATGGGTTGTAGATCCCTGATGATGGGTTGGAGGGGTTTTCACTGGCCATCACATACAGCCCCAGCTGAGTCCTGTTGGTTTCTTTTTCGAGTTTGTCTTGCAGTAGGAGGCTTCTGGGTAAATGTCTGGCTCTGTTGATCTGTTTCCTTATTTCCTCATGCGGGTATCGTAGTTTTGAGAATGCTTGGTGGAGATCTTGTAGGTATTGGTCTCTGTCTGAGGGGTTGGAGCAGATGCGTTTGTACCTCAGTGCTTGACTGTAGACAATGGATTGTGTGGTGTGCCCAGTATGGAAGCTGGAAGGCATGAAGGTAGGCAGGACTGAATCTCCATTAGACAAAGCTTAAAGAACGGAATGACCGGGAGTCATTCCCAGTTTTGCCCAGGCGTCCCCGGCCAACCTCAGCGAGGCCAGCCAGGAGCACTCATGGCATGACGACGACGGATACCAGTCATATTGCACCGTCTGCCATTGGGAAGGGAAGGCGATGCTGCTGTGTAGCGCTGCAGCACCACATGTGCCAGCAGCATCCAGTAGACATAAGGTGACATTGAAAAAAGGCGAGAAACTATTTTTTTTCCCTTTGCTTTCACCGGGGGGGGGGGGGGTGGCTGACGACATATACCCTGAACCACCCATGACAATGTTTTTGACCCTTCAGTCTTTGGGAGCTCAGCCAAGAATGCAAATGGTTTTCGGAGAGTGCAGGAACTGTGGGATAGCTAGAGTCCTCAGTCCCCCCTCCGTGAGTGTCCATTTGATTCTTTGGCTTTCCGTTACGCTCGTCTCAGCTCCTTAAGTTTCACGCAGCACTGTGTTGAGTCCCTGTTGTGGCCTCTGTCTATCATAGCCTTGGAGATTTTTCCAAAATTTTGTCTTTTGGAACGGAGTTCTGATAAAACTGATTCATCTCCCCATACAGAGATCAGCTTCAGTGTCTCCCGTACGGTCCATGCTGGAGCTTTTTTTTCATTCTGGGACTGCATGGTCACCTGTGCTGATCGGTGCTCCACGCTGGGCAAACAGGAAATGAAATTCAAAAGTTCGCGGGCCTTTTCCTGTCTACCTGGCCAGTGCATCCGAGATCAGATTGCTGTCCAGAGCAGTCACAATGGTGCACTGTGGGATAGCGCCCGGAGGCCAATACCGTTGAATTGCAGCCACACTAACCCTAATCCGAAATGGCAATACCGATTTCAGCGCTACTCCCCTCGTTGGGGAGGAGTACAGATATCGAAATTAAGAGTCCTTTATATCGATACAAAGGGCTTCGTTGTGTGGACAGGTGCAAGGTTAATGCGATTTAACGCTGCTAAATTTGATAAGAACTCGTAGGGTAGACCAGGCCCCACACTCAACACACGTGTTATTTCTCTCTCCCCTGGGGATTCTCTGCTGGGCCGTGGTTTCCTTGAGAAGTCGGAGTTCTCCGATAATAAACAGAATAACCAACCTTCTGCATTGCCTGGTTTCCCTGCCACCTCTCTGGAATGTGCTGACTCTCACAGGCTTTTCCCTGATCACAACTCCTGGACACACTCCCTTTGCATCTTTGCAATAACGTGCCATGTGGTTCCACTTCCTCATCATCTTCCTGTTGAGAATTCTGCTCCATGGTCTCACTCCCCAGTCCAGCACCTGCTGGGACGCAGAAAGAAAAACCATCACAAACAGGAATGGAAAGGGGAGAACAAAGTGGAATAACAGCTAGAGATGAAAAAAAAAAATCAGGGACTGAAGTTCCCCAAACTCTTCCCCAAAGGAGAGAGAGGAAGAGATGAATTCTTCAGCCAGTTCCCACCCAAATACTCAGGCAGAAGGAAGTGCAGGGAGGGAGCTACTGCCAGGAGTTAGTCAGAATGGATAGGAAGTAGGGCTGTCAATTCATTGCAGTTAAACCAGCCTGAGAAGGGGCCAGAATTTACCAATGTACATTGCCAAAGAGCCACAGCAATACATCAGCAGCACCCCCATAAGCTTCCTCCCCCAAGCTCCCAGCACCTCCCACCAACGGATCAGTGCCCCCCCTCCCTCCCCACACCTCCCAATCAGCTGTTTTGTGGCATGCAGGAGGCTCTGGGGGGCAGGAGGAGGAGAAAGGGCATGGCAGGCTCAGGGGAGGGGGCAGGAAGGAGTGGAGTGGGTGCAGGGCCTGTAGCAGAGCCAGGGGTTGAGCAGTGAGCACCCCCAGCACATTGGAAAGTTGGCACCTGTAGCTCCAGCCGCAGAGTCGGTGCCTAGACAAGGAGCCGCATATTAACTTCTGAAGAGCCGCATGTGGCTCCGGAGCCACAGGTTGGCCACCCCTGGTCTAGATAATACTTAGTCCTGCCATGAGTGTAGGGGACTGGACTAGGTGACCTCTCTAGGTCCCTTCCAGTCCTATGATTCTATAAACTACATTAAAGCACAGTTAAGGTTGCCTAGTGCTGCCTCTGCCCTTCCAGTATGTGGAGAGTGGTGAAAGTTAAACATCTGAGAACCAGTAAATGAAGAACTACCCACCACACCTGCAAAAGGAAGCTTAGCTCTGCCCCTATTCCCTAACCTTGGGGCTAGCAAATGTCACTGGGAATAGGTCAGTAAGGGTGGAGCAACGGTTTACCAACTAACCGGGGGAAATTTGGCACTTCCATCTCTTGAAGTCTGCAACTCAACACTGGATGCCTTTCTGGAAGATATTTTCATCAAAACACAAGCTATTCAGCTCACTACAATGGTAACTGGATGAAAGTGTATGGCTTGTATTATATGGAAGGTCAGACTAGATGACCTAATAGTATCTCCTGGCCTTAAAATGTACTGATCAATGATCAAAAGAAGGAAGACTAAGAACATGCCATTATTTGTGTTGCGTCAGCTGTAGTTTTACATGAACAGTGGAGGGAACAGTTGGAGCAACTTGGCAGAGCTGGGACTGTGATAAGAAGAGAGGTGTGTGTGAATCTCGAAGGAACAGGTATTCCTCATGTCAGTGCTTAGTGTTGTAGGTTGTGTCAATGAAGGTGCACAAGGGTGTGTTCTTGTCACGAGGGTTGTCAGCATTCTGGTGGTATATGTGCTAATGGCCTCCAATACTCAATGGGGGTAAGTGAAGGAATCCTGAGTGCGAGGGTAAAGGGGTGGTGACATTAGGAAAGTCTGAGATGGATAGTGAGCAGCAGACTCAGTGTTTGAGTGCAGGCCAAGCGTAGGTAGCTTCTGTTCCCTGCACTGGACCTAACCAAGTTTTGCCTTAGCAAAGAGAAGGTGTTGGGCTTTGTGTTATCCTGCTCCTGAGCTCTGCCCCAAAGTGTTGTGTGGCGGGCGGGGCAAAGTGCCAGTATGTGTCATTGGCCTGTTGGAGTGTTGCTGAAACAGGGCAGAGTAGAGGTCGCATTGTGGGGTCTTGTGAACCTCAACTCTTCCTTCTCCTTCTAATAACCGAGGGGACAGGAATCCTTACCCAGCGAGGTCACGTTCTCATAGTTCTCCTTCATGACATCTCTGTGGACCGCTCTCTGAGCGGGGTCCAGCAGAGCCCACTCTTCTTCGGTGAAATACACAGCCACCTCCTCGCAGGCCATTGGCCCCTGAAAGAGCAAGAGCCCCTCACTCAGTACCTGCTGCTTACTGACAACCCCACTGCTCACAGGGGAGGGGCCAATCACTTGGAAGCTGTGGGAGGCAGGCAGGCAGCATAGTTCCACCCACACCCCATCACAGGACAGCAGCCAGGAAGCATCAAGGGGAGGGAAGACAAAGAGCACCCCCACTCCTCCCAGCAGAGAGAGGGGGCAGGAGTCTTCCCATTCCTCACTCACCTACTAGCCAGAGGCTGGGACAGGAGATGGAGCCCGCAGCAGGGTCCAGGGACAGCTCCCTGGTGTGAATGGCAACACCCTCCTCACTGCCAGCAGCCGGATGGGAGGGGATGGGGTGTCTCCCCAGGGCCTCACTGGTGGGTGCCCCTTTAGATCTCACTACTGCCTCTGGCTAGTAGGTTCAGGCTCCAGTACTGAAGTCTGGTAAGTTTCCCTAGCCCCATACGGGGGGGGGGGGTGTTTCCTGCTTGACTAATTAGGGAATTCCCACCCACAAACCATAGGGGGCTGGTGCTGGGATCTAGGCACCACAGTAAACAAATCTCGGCAGATTTATCACACCCTGTCCCCCTCCCTTCCTCCACCTTGTGGCTTTCCTACCCCCTCCCGCTTCCAGACCAGCCCCCTTCGACGTGCCCACTGTGATGTTACTGACATGAACTGTGACCGTATAGATCACCGCTGCAACCAGGGGCCTATGGCTGCACCAGGTCTTGTACAGGGGAGGTCCAGTGGGGTGTCTATGGAAAGGTTGTAGTTTGCTGGTTATGATTATGCTGCCTGTATGTGTGTATCATTTTTGTATTTGAAGTTATGAATATTGGCCATGCACTTGTATCTCAATGTGTTTCATCTTAAGTAGCCTCAGTGAAGCGTTTGGTCAGTTTCTTGAGAACGGGCACTCAGGCCTTGGCTACACTTGCGAGTCATAGTGCAATAAAGCCACCCACAGCGCTGTAACTCACTCTCCGTCCACACTGGCAAGGCACATGCAGCGCTGCATCTCCGTGGCTACAGCGCTGCAGGTACTCCGCCTCCCCGAGAGGAATAACAGCTGCTGCGGAGTGGCTGAGACGCTCCCGCTCCAGTGTAAACGGGGAGTAACCTTATTACGCAGTGATTGACCTCCAGAAACTCCCCATAATCCTTTTAAGTGAAGGTTCCTCTCCTTGTTTTGTTGTGATGCCTCTTTTTGTTTTGTTGTGAACTCCGGGCTCAGGGAGCTGCTTGTCAAAAAACCAAACACAGCTCCTGTTTGCTGTGAATGAGTAGAGGGAGGCAGGGGAGCCAGGGGAGTGAGGTAGCAAACGTCAGTTGCAGAGGGTGGTGCACATGCCCCCCTGGCCCCAGAGTCCAGCATTTGCATAAACCCACCCACTGTCCTGTGACTAACAATCTCGCTCTGCTAACTCTTCCAGCAAAACAGGCCAAAGAAAGTGTATGTGAGCGCTGTACCACAGCCCCGTTGCTCTTTTCGGTTCCTTCCCACAGAACTTTCACTCCATACCAGTCCAGTTCCTTGCTGTTGCTTGTCTAACCACTGCATGCATGTGCTATACCGTACCCTGAGCTGATTCCCGGCTTTTGTGCTCAATACAGCCTTGCCCCTCCGTGTCTCTGTGGCGCAATGGGTCAGCGTGTTCGGCTGTTAACCGAAAGGATGGTGGTTCGAGCCCACCCAGGGACGACGCTAAGCCTTGTGCTGCTTCCTTGCTTCCCCGAGGCTGTGGGGGTGCCTCAAAATGGTCCCATTTTGCTGCCTCTTGGCCTCAGTGCTTTCAGCTGGATGGTCCAATAGAGCGGGCTGGATGCCATTCAGACAACCCATCTGCCAGCAGCCGTGCCGGAGAGGGCTCAGGCTTTATCCTCAAGGCCGAGCACAAAAAACTTCTCAGCCGGGGAAAACATTTTCGCTCCCTTCCCGCCCCTTCCGCCCAAGACGCCCAAGGGAGAAGCGGAGGGAGACACGGCCGGCTCAAAGACGACTCCCTCCCACTTCCCTGGTACGCTGTTGCAAAGCTCTTGGCCTGCCTCATGCCTCTTCAGGAAAGCAGGCCATGCGGCCCCAAGCCTGAGTCACGTCCGCAGGCCTGGCCCGCCCCGCCCCGGCTGACGGCCTCCGCGCAGAGCCACGCGCATTAATGGTCAAAAATTGGGCAGGTTCGAGTCGGGAGCTCGGCTCTTTCCCCTGACAGGGCACACACACAGCACTTGCCTAGCGCCCCCAGAGCCTCCTCTCGTGTTCTTCCCGCAGCAGCCACCTGCCGGGGTGGTGGGAAAAGGGGACCAGGAAAGCACTGCAGCCTCATTCCAGGTCAGGAGGCCTCGCCCTACGCCCAGGGCTGCCTCTTGCCTTCAGC
>NW_025423119.1:0-100303 GCF_020497125.1 Mauremys mutica
GACTTGTCCTGCCCAGGCAGCAGCTCTGAGCCTGGGGGGTTGGCGCCAGCCTGGAGGGGAAGGAAGGGGCTGGCCATGGGGCCGGCCATGGGGCCAGCCTGCCCCCCGTCTCTCTGCTGGGCCCCTGGTCGGTGGGCCCTGCCCTGTGGCCCCGCCTGCCCCTGGCAGCGCCGCGCTCCGGGCCCCGGCTTGCGGTTTCCTCGGGGTGGAGGCGGCAGCCGCTCTGCGCCAGCGGCCGGGCGGGGGGGGAGCCGGGCTGGAGCCAGGGCCGGGGGGGCTGAGAGCTGCCGGCTGGGGCCAGGCCGGCGCAGAGCCTGTGGGGCCCACGGCAGGGATCCGCGCCCCCCATGTCCCCCGCAGCCCCCCCCGACGGACGGACGGACGGGCGGCGGCTGAAGCAGACACTTTACTGCCCGTCCCTGGGGGGGCGGCCGGCGTGCACAGAAACATTCACCAACAATGAAGAACCGGGGGGGGGGGGGGGGGGGGGGGGCTGGTGAAGGTGGGGAAGCGGCGAAGGCGGCGGCGCGCCGGGGGGAGGGGCGAGGGCTGTAGGCGGCGGGGACCCAGGCGTCCGGGCGGGCGGGCTACGGCACAGCGACGTGGAAGGGGCTGTGGGGCACGTGCTGGTCGCCCCATTTCACCACCAGGACGTAGTCGCCTTTTTCCTTCAGCAGGTAGCAGACGCTGTAGAGCCGGTTCCCCAGGTGCTTCACCAGGATCTCCTCGCACGGCGTGCGAGGGCCGTGCACGCCCACCAGCAGCATGTTGTTCCCTGGGGGGGCACGGGGATCGGGGGTCAGGGCGGCCCAGCCCGGGAGCCTCACTCGCCCAATCCCCCAGCCAGCCCCCCAACTCCACCCCCTCCCAGCCAGCTCCCAGCTCCACCCCCTCCCAGCCAGCCCCCCAACTGCCTGATCCTCCCCCCAGCCAGCCTCCCAACTCCACCCCCTCCCAGCCAGCCCCCCAGCTGCCTGATCCTCCCCCCAGCCAGCCCCCCAAGCTCCACCGCCCCCCAGCCAGCCCCCCAGCTCCACCCCCTCCCAGCCAGCCCCCCAGCGGCCTGATCCTCCCCCCAGCCATCCCCCCCAACTACACCCCCTCCCAGCCCCCCAGCTGCCTGATACTCCCCCCAGCCTGCCCCCATCTCCACCCCCTCCCCGCCCGCCCCCCAGCTGCCTGAACCTCCCCCCAGCCAGCTCCCCAACTCCACCCCCTCCCAGCCCCCCAGCTCCACCCCCTCCCAGCCAGCCCCCCAACTGCCTGATCCTCCCCATAGCCAGCCCCCCAACTCCACCGGCTCTGCAGCTGGGCTGGTTCTGGGGGGTCCAATCAGTAATGGGGGGGCCACAAAGGGCTCTGTACCATGAGCAGACCCAGATCCACCCCCCAGGCACAGCTGGGGCCACCCCACGGTCCCACTGCAGCCCCCCCCAGACCCCTTCACCCAGCCCAGCTGTTCCTGCCCCGTGGCTCCGGGTGGGTGGGGGAGAGCCCCCTCCCCCACCCCCCAGCCCAGCCCCCCAGGCCTGGCCCAGCCCCCCCCGCCCCCCACACCTGCTTTGCTGCAGTCCACCGTGAAGGAGTTCTTCTGGCCCACGAAGCCCCTGCTCAGCCCCAGCCCCTTGGCCACCACCTTGCTGGCGTCCGCGGCGAACTTGGGGGGCGCCCCCTGCAGCACGGCCACCTCCGCCCGCCCGGCTGCGTCCACGAAGACAGAGGACGTCTCGTGCAGACTGTGGCTGCTCCCCAGGCGGGAGCCTGTGGGAGGGAAGATCGGGGTGATTGGGGGCGGGGGGGGATCCCCCACCCTCGGCACCAGCGCAGCCGACGCTCTCTGAGTGTGCAGAGAGCCTGAGCCCATTGCTCGGGGAGAAGGGAACCTCCCCCATGGGAGGGGCTTGCGAAAGGCCCGCCCCCAGGGCCCACACCTGTGATCTTGGCCTTGAAGGGGCTGCCGGCGATGTGGTAGGGGCCGCCGTACTTGATGGAGATCAGGTAGCTGCCGGGCACCATGGGCGTGTAGGTCACTTTGTAGCCCTCGGCGCACTCCTGGCAGTCCATCTGCACCTTGGAGGGGCCGTCGATGGTCACGGCCAGGGCCCCGGGGCCCGCGTTGGTCGTGTTCACCACGAACTCCGCCGGGCTGCCTGCGAGTGTCACGGGTGTCAGTGCCGGCGCCCCTCACTCCCGACCCGCAGCCCCCCCCGGCCCGGCCATCGCCCCTCACTCCCGACCCGCAGCCCCCCCCGGCCCGGCCATCGTCCCTCGCCCCCGACCCGCAGCCCCCCCCGGCCCGGCCATCGTCCCTCGCCCCCGACCCGCCGCCCCCCCCGGCCCGGCCATCGTCCCTCACCCCCGACCCGCAGCCCGGCTGGTGCCCCTCACTCCCGACCCGCAGCCCCCCCCCGGCCCGGCCATCGCCCCTCGCCCCCGACCCGCCGCCCCCCCCGGCCCGGCCATCGGCCCTCGCTCCCGACCCGCAGCCCCCCCCGGCCCGGCCATCGTCCCTCGCCCCCGACCCGCAGCCCGGCTGGTGCCCCTCACTCCCGACCCGCAGCCCCCCCCCGGCCCGGCCATCGTCCCTCGCTCCCGACCCGCAGCCCCCCCCGGCCCGGCCATCGCCCCTCGCCCCCGACCCGCAGCCCCCCCCGGCCCGGCCAGCGTCCCTCGCCCCCGACCCGCAGCCCGGCTGGTGCCCCTCCCTCCCGACCCGCCGCCCCCCCGGCCCCGGCCATCGCCCCTCACCCCCGACCCCCCGCCCCCCCCCCGGCCCGGCCATCGTCCCTCACCCCCGACCCGCAGCCCGGCTGGTGCCCCTCACTCCCGACCCGCAGCCCCCCCGGCCCGGCCATCGTCCCTCGCCCCGACCCGCAGCCCGGCTGGTGCCCCTCACTCCCGACCCGCAGCCCCCCCCGGCCCGGCCATTGTCCCTCGCCCCCGACCCACAGCCCGGCTGGTGCCCCTCACTCCCGACCCGCAGCCCCCCCCCGGCCCGGCCATCGCCCCTCACTCCCGACCCGCAGCCCCCCCCGGCCCGGCCATCGCCCCTCGCCCCCGACCCGCAGCCCGGCTGGTGCCCCTCTCTCCCGACCCGCAGCCCCCCCCGGCCCGGCCATCGCCCCTCACTCCCGACCCGCAGCCCCCCCGGCCCGGCCATCGCCCCTCACTCCCGACCCGCAGCCCGGCTGGTGCCCCTCACTCCCGACCCGCAGCCCCCCCCGGCCCGGCCATCGCCCCTCACTCCCGACCCGCAGCCCCCCCGGCCCGGCCTTCGTCCCTCGCCCCCGACCCGCAGCCCCCCCCGGCCCGGCCATCGTCCCTCGCCCCCGACCCGCAGCCCGGCTGGTGCCCCTCACTCCCGACCCGCCGCCCCCCCCGGCCCGGCCATCGTCCCTCGCCCCCGACCCGCAGCCCGGCCATCGCCCCTCACTCCCGACCCGCAGCCCCCCCCGGCCCGGCCATCGCCCCTCGCTCCCGACCCGCAGCCCCCCCCCCCCGACCCGGCCATCGCCCCTCACTCCCGACCCGCCGCCCCCCCGGCCCGGCCATCGTCCCTCACCCCCGACCCGCAGCCCCCCCCGACCCGGCCATCGCCCCTCACCCCCGACCCACAGCCCCCCCTGCCCGACCCGCAGCCCGGCCATCGCCCCTCACTCCCGACCCGCAGCCCCCCCCGCCCGACCCGGCCATCGCCCCTCACTCCCGACCCGCAGCCCCCCCGGCCCGGCCATCGCCCCTCACTCCCGACCCGCAGCCCCCCGGCCCGGCCATCGCCCCTCACCCCCGACCCGCAGCCCCCCCCGGCCCGGCCATCGCCCCTCACTCCCGACCCGCAGCCCCCCCGGCCCGGCCCTCGCCCCTCACCCCCGACCCGCAGCCCCCCCCGTCCCGGCCATCGCCCCTCACCCCCGACCCGCAGCCCGGCCATCGCCCCTCACCCCCGACCCGCAGCCCCCCCCCCGACCCGGCCATCGTCCCTCTCGCCCGACCCGCCGCCCCCCCCGACCCGGCCATCGCCCCTCCCCCCCGACCCTCAGCCCCCCCGGCCCGGCCATCGTCCCTCGCCCCCGACCCGCAGCCCCCCCGGCCCGGCCATCGCCCCTCGCCCCCGACCGCAGCAGCCCCCCCCGGCCGGCCATCGCCCCTCGCTCCCGACCCGCAGCCCCCCCCGGCCCGGCCATCGTCCCTCACCCCCGACCCGCAGCCCCCCCCGACCCGGCCATCGCCCCTCGCTCCCGACCCGCAGCCCCCCCCCCGACCCGGCCATCGTCCCTCACCCCGACCCGCAGCCCCCCCCGACCCGGCCATCGCCCTCACCCCGACCCGCAGCCCCCCCCGACCCGGCCATCGCCCCTCACCCCGACCCGCAGCCCCCCCCGGCCCGGCCATCGCCCCTCGCCCCCGACCCGCAGC
This sequence comes from Mauremys mutica, assembly GCF_020497125.1. NCBI lineage: Eukaryota > Metazoa > Chordata > Testudines > Geoemydidae > Mauremys > Mauremys mutica. The sequence continues at coordinate 4,417 of NW_025423119.1, forward strand.
CCCCCCCCGACCCGGCCATCGTCCCTCCCCCCCGACCCGCAGCCCCCCCCCGACCCGGCCATCGCCCCTCACCCCCGACCCGCAGCCCCCCCCGACCCGGCCATCGTCCCTCGCTCCCGACCCGCAGCCCCCCCGGCCCTCGCCCCTCACTCCCGACCCGCAGCCCCCCCCGGCCCGGCCATCGTCCCTCGCCCCCGACCCGCAGCCCCCCCGGCCCGGCCATCGCCCCTCCCTCCCGACCCGCAGCCCGGCTGGTGCCCCTCACTCCCGACCCGCAGCCCCCCCCCGGCCCGGCCATCGCCCCTCGCTCCCGACCCGCAGCCCCCCCGGCCCGGGCATCGCCCCTCACGCCCGACCCGCAGCCCCCCCGGCCCGGCCATCGGCCCTCGGCGCCGTACCGCAGCCCGGCTGGTGCCCCTATCTCCCGACCCGCAGCCCCCCCCCGGCCCGGCCATCGTCCCTCGCCCCGACCCGCAGCCCGGCTGGTGCCCCTCACTCCCGACCCGCAGCCCCCCCGGCCCGGCCATCGCCCCTCACACCCGACCCGCAGCCCCCCCCGGCCCGGCCATCGTCCCTCGCCCCCGACGCGCAGCCCGTCTGGTGCCCCTCTCTCCCGACGCGCAGCCCCCCCAGGGCCGGCCATCGTCCGTCGCCCCCGACCCGCAGCCCGGCCATCGCCCCTCACTCCCGACCCGCAGCCCCCCCGGCCCGGCCATCGTCCCTCGCCCCCGACCCGCAGCCCGGCTGGTGCCCCTCACTCCCGACCCGCCGCCCCCCCCCGGCCCGGCCATCGTCCCTCGCCCCCGACCCGCAGCCCCCGACCCGCAGCCCGGCTGGTGCCCCTCACTCCTGACCCGCAGCCCCCCCCCCGCCCCACTCACTCCCGACCCGCAATCCCTACCGGTGGTGCCCCTCTCCAGGCCCGCGCCGTACGCAGACACCAGGCCCGGGTCGCCCGCCTGGCCTGGCTCCCCAACGCGGATCTTGAAGGGGCTGCCGGGGATGTGGGTGCTGTTGAACTTGACGTCGATGGAGTAGAGGCCGTTCTCCCGCGGGATGAAGCGCACGGCGTATTTATCTGGGGGTAGGGGCGGCAACAGAGGGGGGGAGCATTAGGATCCTGCCCCCCAGCAGCCCTGGGGCAGGAGCAGCAGCTTGCTCAGTGGGGAGGGGCCGGCAATTAAAGGGGGTGGGGTGGGGACTGGGAGCCCGGACTCCTGGGTTCTCTCCTGGCTCTAGGAGGGAAGTGGGGGCTGGTGGGTCAGAGCAGGGGGGGCTGGGAGCCCGGACTCCTGGGTTCTCTCCTGGCTCTAGGAGGGAAGTGGGGGCTGGTGGATCAGAGCAGGGGCTGGGAGCCAGGACTCCTGGGTTTTCTCCCCAGCTCTGGGAAGGGAGTGGGGGCAGGTGGGTCAGAGCAGGGGGGGCTGGGAGCCCGGACTCCTGGGTTCTCTCCTGGCTCTAGGAGGGAAGTGGAGGCTGGTGGATCAGAGCAGGGGCTGGGAGCCAGGACTCCTGGGTTTTCTCCCCAGCTCTGGGAAGGGAGTGGGGGCAGGTGGGTTAGAGCAGGGGGGGCTGGGAGCTAGGACTCCTGGGTTCTCCACCCCCTGCCCGCCCCAGCCGGGGGTCCAGGCACCGCTCCAGGAGGCGGCCTCACCTTCGTCGATCTCGGTGACGTGACATTCCTCCAGCGCGCCCGAGGGGCTGTGCACCTTGGCATCCAGCGCCCCCTTGGCGCCGTTCAGGCTGACTGCAAAGGAAGCTGGCTGGTTGGCCTTGAGGCCTGACTCCTGGAAGCACAGCAGAGCGTTAGCGGGGCCGGGGGGCAGGGGGGCGGGGGGAGACCAGGGGGTCACCGCAGCCCAGCTGTGTCACTTACCTTCCTGGGCCCGGCTGCTTAAAGAGGGAGAGCTGGGAGCGCGGGCTGGCGTGGGGCTGGGGCAGCCCCAGGCTATGGGGCAGAGGGAGCCGAGGCCCCGCGGCAGGGTGGGGGGCAGGGTGGGGGGCAGCTCTCTCTCTTTAAGCAGCACCTGGCCTGGGCGTTGTCGGGGTCTGTTAAGAGCCTTTAAAAGAGACACGAGAGAAAACCGCGGCGCCGGGGCGGTTCGGGGGGCGCCCTGCTGTCCTGGGCCGGCACAGGATTCCCCCCCCCCCGGCGGCTGCGCTACCCCCCCAGCCCCGCGGCCCCCAGCTTCTTCCTGATGCCAGAGGGGGGCAGACAGGTTACAGCTCCGCCCCCTGCCTGTGCCCCCCCCACACCGTGGGGCGAGGGGGGTTACACGGGCAGAGACACGGGAGTGGGCAGCACGTCTGGGGGGAAGCTCCGTCCCGAGGGGCCTGTGGTCACAGGCAGCTCACTGCGAGCTCCTCGCCCACGGAGAGGTTGGGGGACCCCGAAGGGGGGGGCTGTTTTACCAGGGAAGATCAAAGGCCTGGCCTGCTGTATTGAGAGGACAAGCTGCCGGGGGGCCCCGGGGGGCAGGGCGAGCTGCCCGGGGGGCAGGGCGGCCGGGGGGCTGCTCGCTCCGTGAATGCTGAGGATGGGGGTGCAGCCGGGGGGCTGCTCGCTCCGTGAATGCTGAGGATGGGGCAGGGCGGCCGGGGGCTGCTCGCTCCGTGAATGCTGAGGATGGGGGTGCGGCCGGGGGCTGCTCGCTCCGTGAATGCTGAGGATGGGGCAGGGCGGCCGGGGGCTGCTCGCTCCGGGAATGCTGAGGATGGGGGTGCGGCCGGGGGCTGCTCGCTCCGTGAATGCTGAGGATGGGGGTGCGGCCGGGGGCTGCTCGCTCCGTGAATGCTGAGGATGGGGCAGGGCGGCCGGGGGCTGCTCGCTCCGGGAATGCTGAGGATGGGGGTGCGGCCGGGGGCTGCTCGCTCCGTGAATGCTGAGGATGGGGGTGCGGCCGGGGGCTGCTCGCTCCGTGAATGCTGAGGATGGGGGTGCGGCCGGGGGCTGCTCGCTCCGTGAATGCTGAGGATGGGGCAGGGCGGCCGGGGGCTGCTCGCTCCGTGAATGCTGAGGATGGGGGTGCGGCCGGGGGCTGCTCGCTCCGTGAATGCTGAGGATGGGGGTGCGGCCAGGGGGCTGCTCGCTCCGTGAATGCTGAGGATGGGGGTGCGGCCGGGGGCTGCTCGCTCCATGAATGCTGAGGATGGGGGTGCGGCCGGGGGCTGCCCCCCAGGCAGTAGCGACGTGTCACTCCCCAGCAGCCGCCCCCAGGCCCGTGCCGGCGGCAGGAGGGCGGGGGCCCAGCGGTTTCTCCGGTGCCTCACCTGAAGGCTGGTAACAGTCAGGCGCCGGGCGTCATGGCAGGGGGCCGCCGCCGGCACCACGAAGGGGCTTTCGGGAACGTGCTCCTCGTTGAACTTCACCGACACCTCGTAATCACCTAGGGGGAAAGGGGGGTTAGTGCTGCCCCCTGCCAGCCCCCAGCCCCACTGCCGGACCCCCAGCCCCACTGCCAGTCCCCTGTCATGCCCCAGCCCCACTGCTGGACCCCCAGCCCCACTGCCAGTCCCCTGTCATGCCCCAGCCCCACTGCCGGACCCCCAGCCCCACTGCCAGTCCCCTGTCATGCCCCAGCCCCACTGCCAGACCCCCAGCCCCACTGCCAGTCCCCTGTCATGCCCCAGCCCCACTGCCAGACCCCCAGCCCCACTGCCAGTCCCCTGTCATCCCCCAGCCGCACTGCCGGACCCCTGCCAGTCCCCAGCCCACCTCGTAGCCACCAGCGCTGCCCCAGCCCCCCCCGCCGCCCCCAGGTCGACATCAGGGCTGGCCCAGCGGCCCCGCAGGCCGCCCCGTACCGGGCTCCTGGACGACGTAGGCCACGCCGCAGGACCCGTCTTTCCTGTCCTCGAAGGCGATCTCGGCCTTGCTGGGCCCCTCGACGGCGATGGAGAGACCCCCAGCGCCTGCCTCTCGCGTCCAGATGCTGAACTCGGCTGCGGGAGGGAGACGCTGTTACCCAGGCGGTTGGGCGGCCCCTGGGCCCTCCCCCCACCAGCCTCCAGCCCCCGCTTACCTGGCACGCCGGCCTCGGCCCGCTCCAGGCCGGGGCCTCCCGCCCGCACCTTGTGGGCGCCGCCCTCGCCCAGCGGCCCGACGGTGAACTGGAAGGGGCTGCCGGGAACGTGCTGCCCCTTGTACTTGACGCTGACCGAGTGCACCCCCGTCTCGGCCGGCACGAACCGGACGCAGTAGGTGCTGTTCTCCGCCTCCAGCACCTCAGCCGCCAGCCGCTGCCCCGAGGGGCCCGTCACCTGGGCCGTCATGTCCGCCAGGCTGATCTCTGGGGGGAAAGGGGGGGTCAGACGCCCCATACGCCCCCGGACCCACCAGCCCCCCAGACACAAGCCCCCCTGCCCCCGCTCACCTGGGATCTTGAGGCTGAGGTCGCAGGCGCTGCCCACGTTGGCCACAGGGGGGGCGCGGCGGCGCCGGGTGATGCTCTCCTTCACCCGCCCCTCGCCTGTCACCTTCACCGAGAAGGGGCTCCCTGGGGGGGGGAGGGGTCAGGCAGGGCCACAGACAGACAGACAGACAGTGCCCCACGGCATTTCCTGGGGTCACCCCCCCCACAGGGCCTAACACTCCTGTACCACGCAGCCTTGCAGCTGGTGGTCGCTCTGACCACGTATCGCTGGGGAAGGTGGCCCGGCCCCGCCCCCCGGGGCCGAGCTCCGCGCCGGGCCCCCCACCCGGCTGGCCCCCCGGGGCCGAGCTCCGCGCCGGGCCCCCCACCTGGCACGTGCTGGTCTGCGAATTTGATGGAGATGATGTAGTTGCCGGGCTCCGTGGGGCAGTAGGTGACACGGCAGGTCCCGTCCTCCAGGTCTTCTGTGTTGATGTCCACCTTGCTGGGGCCCTCGATGGACAAGCTGAGCCCGCCATAGCCTGGGGGCACAGGAGGGAGTCGGGGGGCTGCAGGCCATCCAAGAGAACCCAGGAGTCCTGGCTCCAAGCCCCCTGCTCTCACCCACCAGACCCCCCTCCCCTCCCAGAGCAAGGAGAGAACATAGGAACAACCGTAGCGGGTCAGACCAAGGGTCCATCCAGCCCAGTGTCCCGTCTGCCGACAGCGGCCAGTGCCAGGTGCCCCAGAGGGAGTGAACCCAACAGGGAACCATCAAGTGACCCATCCCCTGTCGCCCATTCCCAGCTCCTGGCACACAGAGGCCAGGGACACCCTCCCTGCTCGCCCTGGCTAATAGCCACTGATCGGCCTGTCCTCCATGAACTGAGCCAGCTCCTTTTTTAACCTGTTATGGTCTCGGCCTTCACAACATCCCCTGGCAGGGGGTTCCACAGACCGTGCGTTGTGAGAAGAAATATTCCCTTGTGTTTGTGTTCAACCTGCTGCCTATTCATTTCATTTGGGGACCCCTAGTTCTTGTGTTAGGAGGAGTCAATAACACGTCCTGATTTACTTTCTCCACACCAATCAATTCTATAGACCTCCAGCATATCCCCCCTTAGTCGCCTCTTTTCCAAGCTGAAGAGTCCCAGGTTTGTTAATCTCCTCTCATACGGAAGCCGCTCCAGACCCCTCATCATTGGTGTTGCCCTTTTCTGAACCTTTTCCAATTCCAGTGTCTCTTTTCTGAGATGGGGCGACCACGTCTGCCCGCAGGATCACGGTGTGGGTGGACCAGGGATTTAGACAGAGGCAACATGATACTTTCTGTCCTATTCTCTCGCCCCCTCCTAAGAGTCCCACCGTTCTGGTCACTCTTTTGGCTGCTGCTGCGCACTGAGTGGATGTGTTCAGAGAACTCTCCACCGTGACCCCCAACCCCCCCTCTTCGGTACCAGCTAATTTAGCCCCCATCATTGTATATGGACACTTCGGATGATGTTTTCCAACGTGCATCACTTTGCATTTACCAACATGGAATTTCATCTGCCATTTTGTTGCCCAGTCACCCAGTTTTGTGAGATCCCCTTGTAGCTCTTCACAGTCTGCCTGGGACTTAACTATCTTGAGGAGTTTTGTATCATCTGCAAATTTTGCCACCTCGCTGTTTACCCCTTTTCCCAGATCATTTATGAACACGTTGACTAGGACTGGGCCCAGCACAGACCCCTGGGGGACACCACCTTTTAGCTCTCTCCGTTCTGAAAACTGACCATTTAGTCCTACCCTTCGTTTTCTGTCTTTTAACCAGTTGCTCCCTCTTATCCCATGGCAGCTTATTTGGCATAAGAGCCTTTGGTGAGGGGCCTTGTCAAAGGTTTCTGAAAATCTAAGTACACTATATCCACGGGATCCCCCTCGTCCACATGCTTGTTGACCCCCTCAAAGAATTCTAGTAGATTGGTGAGGCGCGATTTCCCTTTACAAAAACCATGAACAAATTCTGTTCATCTGACTGTCTGACAATACTGTTCTCTACTATAGTTTCAACGAATTTGCCCAGTACTGAAGTCAGGCTTACAGCCCTGTAATTTCCAGGATCACCTCTGGAGCCCTTTTAAAAAATTACCTGTCCTCCAGTCACCTGGTACAGAAGCTGATTTATATGGTAAGTTACAAACCACAGTCAGTAGTTCTGCAATTTCACATCTGAGTGCCCTCAGAACTCTTGGGGGAATCCCGTCTGGTCCTGGTGACTTACTGCTGTTTAATTGATCAATTTGTTCCAAAACCTCCTCTAATGACACCTCAATCTGGGACAGTTCCTCAGATCTGTCAGCTAAAAAGAACCCAGGAGTCCTGGCTCCCAGCCCCGGCCGTTCTAACCCATCAGACCCCCTCCCCTCCCAGAGCTGGGAGAGAACCCAGGCGTCCTGTGGCCGCACCTGCGTCCCGGGTGTCGATGAGGAACTCAGCAGGCTCAAAGGTCCGCCCCTCGCTCAGGCCGGGCCCGGAGACGCGGACCCGGCTGGCATCACCAATCTCTGACTGGCTGATGGTCACCGTGATGGGGCTGTTGGGGATGTGCTGCCCGTTCCGCTTGATATTCACCAGGTGCTCGCCCACCTCCTTGGGCACGAACGAGATGCCTGGGGGAAGTCGGGAGTGAGGGGCAGCAGCAGAGCTGGGTGGGTGCAGAGCTGGGCTGGCAGGGGCTGCGGGTCGGGAGTGAGGGGCACCGGCAGAGCTGGGGGGGGGCAGAGCTGGGCTGGGAGGGGCTGCGGGTTGGGAGTGAGGGGCAGCGGCAGGGCTGGGAGGGGCAGGGCTGGGAGGGGCTGCGGGTCGGGAGTGAGGGGCAGCAGCAGAGCTGGGGGGAGCCCAGGGCTGGGCTGGCAGGGGCTGCGGGTCAGGAGTGAGGGGCACCGGCAGGGCTGGGGGGGGCAGAGCTGGGCTGGCAGGGGCTGCGGGTCGGGCGTGAGGGGCACCGGCAGGGCTAGGGGGGGCAGGGATGGGCTGGCAGGGGCTGCGGGTCGGGCGTGAGGGGCATTGGCAGAGCCGGGGGGCACTGACTCAGGGGTGGGGGGACTCACCCACGTGGCCGTTGCGCAGGCGTTTGAGCTGGCAGGGCTCCTCGCGCCCTGATGGGGGGGTGACGGTCGCCGTCAGCTGGCTCAGATCCGTCTCTGCGATGTCCAGGGGGATGTCGGCCGAGGAGCCGACCTTCAGCTGGGACATTCGCAGTGTGTCGTCGCCTGGGGGTGCGGGTAGGGGTGGAGGGCGTGAGCCGAAGGGACCCTCAGCCCCTCTGTCCCCCCCCCAATCCAGCCCCCGCCCCCCAATCCCTCCCTCCACCCCATCCGGCCCCTCGTTCCATCCCGCCCCCCAACCCCAGCCTGTTCCCCCCCAGGCCTTCCGCACCCCAGGAGAGAAAGCCAGGCCCCCAGCCCCCCCGGGACCCGCTGACCGGTGATGCGGGCGGTGAAGGGGCTGCCTGCGATGTGCTTCTCGTTGTATTTCACTACGATGCTGTAGTCGCCGGGCAGCACGGGCAGGTAGCAGACGCTGCAGGTGCCGTCCTGGTTGTCGGTGCAGCTGATCTCGGCCTTGGAGGGGCCCTCAACCGCCAGGGACAGGCCACCTAAGGGGGGAGGGGGTCAGCGCGGCCACAGGCCCCCACAAGGCCCAGCTCCCACCCCCAACCCGGCACCCTCAGGGGAACTGACAGGTCAGGGCCTCCCACCCCCGGCTCTAACCACCAGACCCCAGTGCCCTCCCAGAGCCAGGGAGGGAACCCAGGAGTCCTGACTCCCAGCTCCCCCTGCTCTAATCCACCAGACCCCACTCCCCTCCCAGAGCTGGGAGAGAGCCCAGGGTCCTGGCTCCCAGCCCCCGGCTCTAACTACCAGACCCCAGTGCCCTCCCAGAGCCGGGGAGGGAACCCAGGAGTCCTGGCTCCCAGCTCCCCCTGCTCTAATCCACCAGACCCCACTCCCCTCCCAGAGCTGGGAGAGAGCCCAGGAGTCCTGGCTCCCAGCCCCCGGCTCTAACAACCAGACCCCAGTGCCCTCCCAGAGCCGGGGAGGGAACCCAGGAGTCCTGGCTCCCAGCTCCCCCTGCTCTAATCCACCAGACCCCACTCCCCTCCCAGAGCTGGGAGAGAACCCAGGAGTCCTGGCTCCCAGCCCCCGGCTCTAACCACCAGACCCCAGTGCCCTCCCAGAGCCAGGGAGGGAACCCAGGAGTCCTGGCTCCCAGCTCCCCCTGCTCTAATCCACCAGACCCCACTCCCCTCCCAGAGCTGGGAGAGAACCCAGGAGTCCTGGCTCCCAGCCCCCGGCTCTAACCACCAGACCCCACTCCCCTCCCAGAGCCGGGGAGGGAACCCAGGAGTCCTGGCTCCCAGCTCCCCCCCCTCCTCCCCCAGTCTAACCACCAGCCGCACCTTCGCCAGCATCCTTGGTGTTGACGGTGAATGTGGCCGGCTTGTTGACCACGCCGTGGATCAGCCCTGGGCCATAGGCCGTGACGTGCCCGCTGTTGACGTAGTCCACGTAGAACTGCAGGGGGCTCCCTGGGGGGGACGGGGGGTGTGTCAGAGCCTGCATCGGCCCTTCCCCCCAGCCACGCCCCCCCACTGCTCCCTGAGGCGCCTGGGACGTGCTCCCCCCCCCTCCGGCGCCTGGGACGTGCCCCCCCCCGGCACCTGGGATGTGCAGGCTGTCACAGCGGATGTCCATCTCGTGCAGCCCGGCCTCCGTGGGCGCGTATCTCACCGTCACCGTCCCGTCCTTGTTGTCCGTGATGTCGGGCTTGGCCACCTTCCCCGAGGGCATCCGGACCTCGCCTGGGGGCAGAGCGCGGGTGGGGGGTCAGTCCTGGCCCATGGCTGCCCCGCAGGGAGAGACAGCCCCTCTGGCCTGGTTACATGGGCCGTGTGTGATCCCCTCCCTCTGCAACACAGCCCCACTGGAGACGGGAGGGGACACCCCAATATTCACCCCTCATGGAATTTGGATGTTTTGTGCACAGTACGCTTGGGGCGGGGTCGTTCTAAACGTCCCGTCGGATCATGCGTGTGTGTTACTCAAATGTGTGTGTGGGGGGGGTGTTACTGAAATGTGGGGGGGTGGGGGGGTGGGGGGGGTGTTACTCAAATGTGGGGGTGTGTGGGGGTGTATGGGGGGATGTTACTGAAATGTGGGGGGGTGGGGGGGTGTTACTGAAATGTGGGGGTGTGTGGGGGTGTTACAGAAATGTGGGGGTGTATGGGGGTGTATGGGGGGGTGTTACTGAAATCTGGGAGTGTGGGGGTGTGTATGGGGGGGTGTTACTGAAATGTGGGGGTGTATGGGGGGTGTTACTGAAATGTGGGGGGGTGTATGGGGGGGTGTTACAGAAATGTGGGGGGTGTATGGGGGGTGTTACTGAAATGTGGGGGTGTGTGGGGGTGTATGGGGGGGTGTTACAGAAATGTGGGGGGGGGTGGGGGCGTGGGGGGGTGTTACTGAAATGTGGGGGTGTGGGGGGTGTGTGGGGGGTGTTACTGAAATGTGGGGGCGTGGGGGGTGTGTGGGGTGTTACTGAAGTGGGGGGGGGGGGGGTGTGTGTGGGGTGTTACTGATATGTGGGGGTGTGGGGGGGGTGTGGGGGGTGTTACTGAAATGTGGGGGTGTGGGGTGTGTGTGTGGGGGGTGTTACTGATATGTGGGGGGTGGGGGTGTGTGTGGGGTGTTACTGATATGTGGGGGTGTGGGGGGGGTGGGGGGTGTTACTGAAATGTGGGGGGTGGGGGTGTGTGTGGGGTGTTACTGATATGTGGGGGTGTGGGGGTGTTACTGAAATGTGGGGGGTGGGGGTGTGTGTGGGGTGTTACTGATATGTGGGGGTGTGGGGGTGTTACTGAAATGTGGGGGGGCGTTTTCAGGTAGGACGGTAAAAAGGCCGAACCCCGTCCGTGGCTCGCTGAGGAGACGCACACACGGCCCAGGTCACCCCAGGGCCTGGGGCCGATAGAAACCCCCCCTGAGACAGCCCTGCCCCATGGGAAGTGTGGGGGGCCAATGACATCATAGGGGCCCTCACGCTCCCTCAACACCACACCTGGAAACACTGACCGGGGGAAGGGCTGGGCCCCCCAGGCAAAGGGGTTTTTCTCCTGGGCATGAAAAGCCGCAAGAACCAGCCGGGCTGTTTATCGCTGGGGGGGGGGGGGTGTCCGAGAGCGCCTGACGGGCCCCTGGGCAGGTCCCTCTCCACGCGGGGGGGGGGGGTGTCCGAGAGCGCCTGACGGGCCCCTGGGCAGGTCCCTCTCCACGCCGGGGGGGGGCGGCAGCGCCCGTAGCCGAGCTCCCCAGGCAGAGCTGGTCCCAGCGTGCGTGTGAAGCCGCAGCTGGAAAGAGCGAGCTGGGGAACGAGGGGCAGCCCAGGCTGGTGGGTCGGGGGGCTCAGTGGTACCCCAGTTCCAAGGGGCACCCGGGGAGGAACCTGTCACACAGGATGCCAGGCCGGAGGGCCCATGGGGGCGATCCCAGGGGGGCAGGGGACAACCAGGCAGAGGGGAAGGGATTACCAGGCCGGACGCCAGGGTTGATGGGTCCAAAGGGCTGCTCTGGCTATATTAGGGGACCCCAAGGGGGGCGGGGGGGACCAGCTGCCAGCGAGGGGAGAGTTTGTTGCATGGCAGGACGCAGCCCCACAGCATCTGCCCCCCAGACTTACCCGTGATCTCCCCCTTCTTGATGGTGAACGGGATGACCAGGTCAAACGGCCGCAGCCCGGCCACGTCCAGGCCGTTGACGCCCATCAGGGGACGGTCTGTGGCCTGCGAAAGACCCCGAGACACCCCCCAGACAGAGCAGTGAGGGGGGTTGCTGTACAGAGAGCTGGGGAGGCCTCCAGATGCTACACGGGCCCTGGAGCAGCCCGGAGGGGGCTCCCACGGCACGCAGCCGGGAGGATGTGCCCGGCCAGAGTCCAGCCTGCGAGCAAGTTTCAAGTCTGGGGAGATAGGCTGCGTTGTCGTTACTTCGTGGCCTGCGTGGAGCGTCCTGCGTCACGGCGCTGGGCTGCGACACCAGGACGGGGAGGGAGGGGGCGGATCCCGGCCCCCCCGCGCACTCACCAGGACCTGGAAGGGGCTGTTGGGGATGTGCTCGCCCCCAAAGCGGACGCAGATGACGTATTTCCCGGGCTGGGGGGCTGTGTAGAAGATGTCGAAGGTGCCATCCTCGTTCTCCACCACGTCCACGTCCACCTCGGAGCCGTCGGGCGTGCAGACCGTGCAGGTCACCTTCCCTTTGCCCGCTGCCTTGGTGTCCACCGTGATCACCGTCTCCTCCCCGATCTGGATGGTGGGGCCGATTCCGGCGCCTGGGGGGCGGGAGGGGGGGATTGACAATCTGCCCAAGCCACACCCCCCTCCCCACCCACCCCCCTCTCATGCAACTGCAGCAGCCAGGAAAGGAAATCCCCAGTCTGCCCCCAACTTCACCCCCAGCCGGAACCGGCCCCCACGATCAGGGCGCCCCCCCGCGCCAGGCGCTGCACAGACCTTCCAGGAGCTGGGCGGTCCCCAGCCCTACAAAGGCCCCCACCAAGCGAGGTCGGGAGCGGCACGGATCCCCAAACAGACTTGGGGGGCCCCCGAGGGGTGCAGCACAGAGCCAGCTGAGATCGGGGTCCCCCTCAGGCCACAGGCTGCACAGATCTCCCGCCGGCCCCCATCCAGGTTCACAGCCCCCTCCCCATCCCTGGCAGCGCCCAGCGCGAGGGGGCCCCAACCCCAGGCCAGACCTGGCCCATTCCACTGCTCCCCCCAAACGGCTGAGAACTGGCCAACTTGTGTCATGCGGCCCCCAGGACGGAGAGCGTTAAGCTGGCCATTAAAGCCCCAGCAGCAAAGCAAAGCAGCCCCCGCCCGCCCCCCAGGCCAACCCGACCCCTCCCCTGGCAAGCAACGTGACCGTGGCAGGGCCTGGGGCTTCAATGCCTTGGGCGGCCGGAGACCCCCCCGTCATTCAGGCGGGCCTGCCCGGGGGTGGGGAGCCCACAGGACCTCGCTCAAAGCCGGGGTTTGGTTCCAGCTGGAACTTTGAGTGGACAAAAGTTCGGTTTGGGCTCAAAAACTAACGTTTCGAAGCAAAGCCGAGAGCCGCCCCGGCCCCTCGCGCCTGTCAGGGAAGGGTGTGTCCCCCCCCGTCCCCCCCGAGACACGGCCCCTCACGCCTGACAGGGAAGGGTGTGTCCCCCCCGTCCCCCCCGAGACACGGCCCCTCGCGCCTGACAGGGAAGGGTGTGTCCCCCCCGTCCCCCCCGAGACACGGCCCCTCGCGCCTGTCAGGGAAGGGTGTGTCCCCCCCGTCCCCCCCGAGACACGGCCCCTCGCGCCTGACAGGGAAGGGTGTGTCCCCCCCCTTCCCCCCCGAGACACGGCCCCTCGCGCCTGACAGGGAAGGGTGTGTCCCCCCCCCCGAGACACGGCCCCTCGCGCCTGACAGGGAAGGGTGTGTCCCCCCCGTCCGCCCCGAGACACGACCCCTCGCGCCTGACTGGGAAGGGTGTGTCCCCCCCGTCCCCCCCGAGACACGCCCCATCGCGCCTGACCGGGATTGGTGTGTCCCCCCCGTCCCTCCCGAGACACGGCCCCTCGCGCCTGACAGGGAAGGGTGTGTCCCCCCCCGTCCCTCCCGAGACACGACCCCTCGCGCCTGACAGGGAAGGGTGTGTGCCCCCCCCCGCCCCCCCAAGACACGACCCCTCACGCCTGACAGGGAAGGGTGTGTCCCCCCCCGTCCTCCCCGAGACACGTCCCCGCACGCCTGACAGGGAAGGGTGTGTCCCCCCCCGTCCCCCCCGAGACACGACCCCTCACGCCTGACAGGGAAGGGTGTCCACCCCCCCGAGACACGGCCCCTCACGCCTGACAGGGAAGGGTGTGTCCCCCCCCGTCCCCCCCGAGACACGACCCCTCGCGCCTGACAGGGAAGGGTGTGTCCCCCCCATTCCCCCCCGAGACACGGCCCCTCGCGCCTGTCAGGGAAGGATGTGTCCTCCCCCCCGAGACACGGCCCCTCACGCCTGACAGGGAAGGGTGTGTCCCCCCCCGTCCCCCCCGAGACACGGCCCCTCGCGCCTGACAGGGAAGGGTGTGTCCCCCCCGAGACACGGCCCCTCGCGCCTGACAGGGAAGGGTGTGTCCCCCCCCGTCCCCCCCGAGACACGGCCCCTCGCGCCTGACAGGGAAGGGTGTGTCCCCCCCCGTCCCCCCCGAGACACGGCCCCTCGCGCCTGACAGGGAAGGGTGTGTCCCCCCCGAGACACGGCCCCTCGCGCCTGCCAGGGAAGGGTGTGTGGTCCCCCCCCCGAGACACGGCCCCTCGCGCCTGCCAGGGAAGGGTGTGTCCCCCCCCCCCGAGACACGGCCCCTCGCGCCTGACAGGGAAGGGTGTCCCCCCCCCCCCGGAGACACGGCCCCTCACGCCTGACAGGGAAGGGTGTGTTCCCCCCCCCCCGAGACCCGGCCCCTCGCGCCTGACAGGGAAGGGGTGTGTCCCCCCCGACACACGGCCCCTCACGCCTGACAGGGAAAGGTGTGTCCCCCCCCCCCCCGAGACGCGGCCCCTCACGCCTTACAGGGTTGGGTGTCCCCCCCCCCCGGATACACGGCCCCTCACGCCTGACAGGGAAGGGTGTGTTCCCCCCCCCCCCGAGACACGGCCCCTTGCGCCTGACAGGGAAGGGTGTCCCCCCCCCCCGGAGACACGGCCCCTCACGCCTGACAGGGAAGGGTGTGTTCCCCCCCCCCCCCCCGAGACACGGCCCCTTGCGCCTGACAGGGAAGGGTGTGTCCCCCCCGAGACACGGCCCCTCGCGCCTGACAGGGAAGGGTGTGTCCCCCCTCCCCCCCGAGACGCGGCCCCTCGCGCCTGACAGGAAGGGGGAGGGATAGCTCAGTGGTTTGAGCATTGGCCTGCTAAATGCAGGGTTGTGAGTTCAATCCTTGAGGGGGCCACTTAGGGATCTGGGGCAAAAATTGGTCCTGCTAGTGAAGGCAGGGGCTGGACTCGATGACCTTTCAAGGTCCCTTCCAGGTATATCTCCAATTATTACCTTTATTACCTTTAGGAAGAGCCCCCCCCCCCCCGAGACGCAGCCCCTCGCGCCTGACAGGAAGAGCCCCCCCCCCCCCCAAGACGTGAGGTTTGGGAGCTCCGAGCCCAGGGGCCTGGGGGGACCCCGAAGCAGGCGGCTCGAGTCGGGGTTTGGTTCGCAGGTGGGTGGGGCACTGTCTGCCGGAGAACTGGGTCAAACTTTCATTCCAGCTCGGCAAATGGAGGCTGCTCCCGGGCTCGCCAGAAAGCCACCCAGTCAGAACTCGAAACAGCCTCGAATTTCATCCTCCAGCCGGAGAAAGCCACCGGGAGCCTCCCGGCCAGTCGGCTGGAGGCTCCTTCTCCCGTGAAATGCCCATTTGGAGACAGGCCTGAGTCAGTTTCCCCACAGAGAAAAATCAATCTGTGCCTTTGAACAGTCGGCTCCTGGAGCGTGTTTGTAAGTCAAGAACTTCGGTTCAAACCTCTGCGGACACTTTGGGACCCGGGTGGGCGCCAGCAGCCCCGTTTCCAGGCCTCCGCGTGGGACGCCGGGTAAGGGAACCTCTTGGCTGCTCGGACGAACCCGCACGACCACAGAGATGAGTCAGACTCTCGCTCTGCCTCGAGGCAGGATCTCAGCCCGGAGACGGGCCGGGGTGTGTGGGGGAAACAGAAAACCCCGGCGCTGAGTCAAAGGAGCTGATTTCCTCTCGCAGACAAGATTGTCAGCCCAGTCCCGCGGGGTGCGGGGGAATCAGTGGCTGAGGGAGCTGCATTTTCCGGTGCAAACGGAAGTTTTAAGCCAAGCCAGAGAGGTCTGAAGGCGCCTCGAGGCGGCAGCTGGAAGGGAGAAGCCGCTTCGCACCACAAGGGGTCGAGGGCCGCCCCAGCCTGGCTGCAGGGCCCTGCTCTGCTTGTCTGAATCTCTGAGGGGTGCCCTGGGGCTGTGCGAGGGCCCCTCGCGAAGCGAAGCTCCAGAGTCCCAGATCCCGGCGTCGGGGCGTCCTCCGGAGCCCCCTTGCAGAGCGGGCGTCAGAGCCCTGGGGTGCAGGGGGAGATGGCCGGCGTGCGCAGGGCCCCCGCGGTGCTGCTGCCAGGAGAGGGGGATCACCCATCCCTCCCTCCCGAAGCCATGCAGCCCCGGGCCACGCGGCCATGCAGGGAGGGGGTGGGGGCAGCGGCTGGCTTACCTAGCCCGTGACCTCCGATCGACACTACGGTGACGGGGCAGAGAAGCGAGGAGAGGTCAAGTGAGACACAGATCACACCCCCGGCGGCCCCCCGCCCCCCTCCCGCAGTGGCGGGCCCCAGAGGTGGCTGCCGAAGCAGGTGGTGTGTGCCAGCGTGAGGGTGGCGCGGCCCCCCTGCCCGCCCCGTGCCGGCCCCCGTGGTGCTCACCGGTGACGGTGCACTTGCTGGCGTCGCCGGTGGGCAGGGCGCGGATGCGGTAGGGGGAGTAGGGGATCTCGTCCCCGCCGTATTTGATGAGGATGGTATAGCGGCCCGTCGTGTCCGGCACGTAGGAGACCGTGTAGGTGCCGTCCTGGTTGTCCCGGATCGTGGCCTTCTTGGGCTTCCCCTCAGGGTCCTGGGGGGCATCAGGGGGGTGAACAGAGACTAGACCCCCCCACGCACCCTCCGGCAGCCCCTTCCCGCCCCGCTCACCGTGATCTGCACGGCCAGCAGCCCCTCGCCGGCGTCCTGGGGGCGTCGGGCGGGGGGGGGGGAGAACAGAGACTAGATCCCGCCCCCCCACGCACCCTCCGGCAGCCCCTTCCCGCCCCGCTCACCGTGATCTGCACGGCCAGCAGCCCCTCGCCGGCGTCCTGGGCATCAATGGTGAACTCCACGGGCAGGCTGGCAGGGACCCCTGTGGTGTTGAGCCCGGGGCCGCTGGCTTTCACTTTGCTGGCGTCGTGTGTGGGCAGAACCTTCACCTTGAAGGGGCTGGAGGAGGAGGAGGTCGGGGGGAGGGGGGTTCAGTGGCGGCCAGGGGGAGGCTGTGCCCCACTGCTCCCCCCCAGAGTGGGGCGAGGTCTCCGCTGGATGGCCACCCGTGCCCACGCCTGGCTCCCTACACCCAGACCGGCCGCCCCAACTCCCAGCCCCTTTCCTGGGCATGGTGCCCTGGCCTCACCCCCCCGATCCCCCCAGCAGCACTCAGCCCCCTGGCCAGCCCCCTACCTGCGCGGCACTTCCTGGTCTCCGTAGTGCACGGCGATGTTGTACGGCCCCTCGCGGCTGGGGACGTAGCTGACCGTCTGCGTGCCGTCGCTGTTGTCCACCACCTCCACCGGCTCCACCACGCCTGGGGACGGGAGATGCCGGGGATCAGGGGGGGTGGGCCGGGCCTCAGTTTCCCCTTCTCTTCCCCCCGCCAGCAGCAGGCACTCACCTTTGGGGCCCTGCACCTTGACCTGCAGGGGGGCCACCCCCGCCTGGCTGGTGTCGACGGAGAAGGTCTGGGGCACGCTGGCCCGTACGACGCCTGGCATCAGGCCTGGCCCCGAGCACAGCACCTTGGACGAGTCCACCACGTCGTGCACCGGCACCTGGAAGGGGCTCCCTGCCGGGCGGGGGGGAAAGGGGAAACTGAGGCCCTGTGCCCCCAGCCCTGCCCCCGCGGCTCCCCCAGCCCCACAGGGCACCCACAGCCCAGGTCCTGCCCCCTCACCCAGACCCACCGCGGGCCAGTCCCTCGGTGCCCCATGGCCCAGCCCCACACCCTGCCCCGTACCTGGCACCTGGTGCCCGCCGTAGGTGACGTTCAGGCTGTAGGTGCCGGGTTCGTAGGGGACGTATTCCACCGAGCAGCTGCCGTCCTTGTTATCGGTGCAGGACATCTTGGCTTCGGAGGGGCCCTCCACGGCCAGGCCCAGGCCCCCGGTGCCAGCACCCCTGGGTGGGGGACGAGAGAGAAGCACAATGGGGCTCAGCCATTCAAGGCAGAGAACCCGAGCCGGGACCCCCGAGCGGTGCCAACGCCCCCTCCCCCCCATGCCCCCCGAGCCGGGACCCCCGAGCGGTGCCAACGCCCCCTCCCCCCATGGCCCCCCGAGCCGGGACCCCCGAGCGGTGCCAACGCCCCCTCCCCCCCATGGCCCCCCGAGCGGTGCCAACGCCCCCTCCCCCCCATACCCCCCCGAGCCGGGACCCCCCGAGCGGTGCCAACGCCCCCTCCCCCCCATGGCCCCCGAGCGGTGCCAACGCCCCCTCCCCCCCCTGCCCCCCCGAGCCGGGACCCCCGAGCGGTGCCAACGCCCCCTCCCCCCCATGCCCCCCCGAGCCGGGACCCCCGAGCGGTGCCAACGCCCCCTCCCCCCCATGCCCCCCCGAGCCGGGACCCCCGCGCGGTGCCAACGCCCCCTCCCCCCATGGCCCCCCGAGCCGGGACCCCCGAGCGGTGCCAATGCCCCCCCAGCTCCGTGGCCCCCCCAAGCGGTGCCAACGCCCCCCCGGCCCTCACCTGGTCTCCACGGTGAAGCGATTGGGCTGGTTGGTGGTGCCACTCTGGAGGCCTGGGCCGTGCACTCGGACCCGGGTCGGGTCGCAGCCCTCGGTGACGGGCACGCGGAAGGGGCTGCTGGGCACGGGGCTCCCGTCGTAGGTCACATCGACTGAGTGGACGCCTGCCGGGGGGCGGGGAAGAGGGAGGTCAGGGGGGCGGGGCTCCACCCGCCCCCCCCCCGCTCCCTCCCCTGCCCCGGCCCCCGGCTCACCCTCCTCGTAGGGGGTGTACTCCACACGGTAGGTGCCGTCGCCAAGGTCCTGCACAAGGGCCTCGGTCAGGTTCCCCGAGGGGTTCGACACCCGGGTCTTC
Source organism: Mauremys mutica (assembly GCF_020497125.1). NCBI lineage: Eukaryota > Metazoa > Chordata > Testudines > Geoemydidae > Mauremys > Mauremys mutica. The sequence continues at coordinate 22,683 of NW_025423119.1, forward strand.
ACGCGGGGCCCCCCGGCCGCGCCCAGCGCCCGGGCGTCCACGCGGAACTCCGTCGTGGCCTCCCGGAACACGCCTGCACCAGGGGGGCGGGTCAGGCCACAGGCCAGCCTGCCCCCCAGGACCCACGCCGCTGGGCCCTCCCAGCCCCGCCCATCACGCCCACCCCCATGCCTCTGTCCCCCCAGCCCCCTGCCAGCTCCCTGAGCCCGTCAGACTGTCACCCCCCCGGCCCAGCCCCATGGCTACCCCCACAGCACCCCCCGCGCCCCGCTGACCATCCACGCCAGGCCCGTCCCCCTGCACCCCCGTCCCCAGCCCCTGCTCCCTGCTGACCGTCACCGTCCACGCCAGGCCCATCCCCAGCCCCCTGCACCCCCGTCCCCAGCCCCTGCTCCCCGCTGACCGTCACCGTCCACGCCAGGCCCGTCCCCCTGCAGCCCCGTCCCCAGCCCCTGCTCCCTGCTGACCGTCACCGTCCACGCCAGGCCCATCCCCAGCCCCCTGCACCCCCGTCCCCAGCCCCTGCTCCCCGCTGACCGTCACCGTCCACGCCAGGCCCATCCCCAGCCCCCTGCACCCCCGGCCCCAGCCCCTGCTCCCTGCTGACCGTCACCGTCCACGCCAGGCCCATCCCCAGCCCCCTGCACCCTCCGTCCCCAGCCCCTGCTCCCTGCTGACCGTCACCGTCCACGCCAGGCCCATCCCCCGCCCCCTGCACCCCCGGCCCCAGCCCCTGCTCCCTGCTGACCGTCACCGTCCACGCCAGGCCCATCCCCAGCCCCCTGCACCCTCCGTCCCCAGCCCCTGCTCCCCGCTGACCGTCACCGTCCACGCCAGGCCCGTCCCCCTGCAGCCCCGTCCCCAGCCCCTGCTCCCCGCTGACCGTCACCGTCCACGCCAGGCCCGTCCCCCTGCAGCCCCGTCCCCAGCCCCTGCTCCCTGCTGACCGTCACCGTCCACGCCAGGCCCATCCCCAGCCCCCTGCACCCCCGTCCCCAGCTCCTGCTCCCCGCTGACCGTCACCGTCCACGCCAGGCCCGTCCCATCCCCCTGCAGCCTCCGTCCCCAGCCCCCTGCACCCCCGGCCCCAGCCCCTGCTCCCCGCTGACCGTCACCGTCCACGCCAGGCCCGTAGACCTTGACCCCGGAGGTGTCGAGGGCCGGCTCCACCTGCAGCGTGCTGGGGAAGTGGGGCACGGGCTGCCCGCCGTACTTGATGGTGATGGTGTAGGTGCCGGAGCAGAGCGGGGTGTAGGCGATGGTGTAGGTCCCATCGCCGTTGTCCTGCACCCGCACCTCGGCCTGTGCCCCCCCCTCCGAGATGATCTCGATGGTGAGCTCGGCGCTGCCGGCCCGTGAACAGTCCACGTGGAACTGGCCCGTCTGGCCGGCCGTGGCCCGCTCCAGCCCCGGCCCCGAGCAGGTCACCTTGGAGGGGTCGAAGCGGGGCTGGACGGCCGCCCGGAAGGGGGAGCCGGGCACGTGGGCGCCCGCAAACAGGATGTTGATGTTGTAGTCGCCCGGCTCCGTCGGCAGGTAGGAGACGGAGCAGGTGCCGTCCCCATTGTCCAGGCACTCGATCTTGGCCTCGCAGGGACCCTCCACCGTCAGCCCCAGGCCCCCCGTGCCGGCCCCCTTCGTGTCAATGGTGAAGGGGGCGGGCGAGCCGGCCTGGCCGGCCTTCAGCCCTGGCCCGTAGGCTTTCACCTGCGGGGAGAGGGCGGGGTGAGGGCCCTGAGCTCGCCAGTACCCACCCGCCCGAGCCGCCCCCAGCCCGCCTCGCCAAGGCCCCGCCCTCGCCGGGTACCCGTCCGCCCGAGCCGCCCCCCGCCCGCCTCGCCAAGGCCCCGCCCTCGCCGGGTACCCGTCCGCCCGAGTACTGCCCCCCGCCCGCCTCGCCAAGGCCCCGCCCTCGCCGGGTACCCGTCCGCCCGAGCCGCCCCCCGCCCGCCTCGCCAAGGCCCCGCCCTCGCCGGGTACCCGTCCGCCCGAGCCGCCCGCCCGCCTCGCCAAGGCCCCGCCCGAGCCGGGTACCCGTCCGCCCGAGCCGCCCCCAGCCCGCCTCGCCAAGGCCCCGCCCTCGCCGGGTACCCGTCCGCCCCAGCCGCCCCCCGCCCGCCTCGCCCAGGCCCCGCCCTCGCCGGGTACCCGTCCGCCCGAGACTCCCCCCGCCCGCCTCGCCAAGGCCCCGCCCTCGCCGGGTACCCGTCTGCCCGAGCCACCCCCCGCCCGCCTCGCCAAGGCCCCGCCCTCACCGGGTACCCGTCCGCCCGAGCCACCCCCCGCCCGCCTCGCCAATCCCCCGCCCTCGCCCGGGACACGAGCTCCCCAGTGCGCCCCCCCGCCCTCCTCGCCAAGGCCCCGCCCTCGCCGGGTACCCGTCTGCCCGAGCACCTCCCCCCGCCCGCCTCGCCAAGGCCCCGCCCTCGCCGGGTACCCGTCCGCCCGAGCCACCCCCCGCCCGCCTCGCCAAGGCCCCGCCCTCACCGGGTACCCGTCTGCCCGAGCCGCCCCCCGCCCGCCTCGCCAAGGCCCCGCCCTCGCCGGGTACCCGTCCGCCCGAGCCGCCCCCCGCCCGCCTCGCCAAGGCCCCGCCCTCACCGGGTACCCGTCCGCCCGAGCCGCCCCCCACCCGCCACGCCAAGGCCCCCCCCCCGCCGGGTACCCGTCTGCCCGAGCCGCCTCCCGCCCGCCTCGCCAAGGCCCCGCCCTCGCCGGGTACCCGTCCGCCCGAGCCACCCCCCGCCCGCCTCGCCAAGGCCCCGCGCGCGCCGGGTACCCGTCCGCGCCCGCCCCGCCCCCCGCCCGCCTCACCAAGGCCCCGCCCTCGCCGGGTACCTGTCCGCCCGAGACGCGTGCCGCCCGCCTCGCCAAGGCCGCGACCTCGCCGGGTACCCGTCGGCCCGAGCCTCCCCCCGCCCGCCTCGCCAAGGCCGCGCCCTCGCCGGGTACCCGTCCGCCCGAGCTGCCCCCCGCCCGCCTCGCCAAGGCCGCGCCCTCACCGGGTACCCGTCTGCCCGAGCTGCCCCCCGCCCGCCTCGCCAAGGCCGCGCCCTCACCGGGTACCCGTCTGCCCGAGCTGCCCCCCGCCCGCCTTGCAAAGGCCCCACCCTCGCCGGGTACCCATCCACCTGAGCACCTCCCCCCGCCCGCCTCGCCAAGGCCCCGCCCTCGCCGGGTACCCGTCCGCCCGAGCCGCCTCCCACCTGCCTCGCCAAGGCCCCGCCCTCGCCGGGTACCCGTCCGCCCAAGCCGCCCGCCTCACCAAGGCCCCGCCCTCGCCGGGTACCCGTCCGCCCGAGCCGCCCGCCTCACCAAGGCCCCGCCCTTGCCGGGTACCCGTCCGCCCGAGCCGCCGGCCACCTCCCTCGCCAAGGCCCCGCCCTCGCCGGGTACCCGTCCGCCCGAGCCGCCCGCCTCGCCAAGGCCCCGCCCTTGCCGGGTACCCGTCCGCCCGAGCCACCCCCCGCCCGCCTCGCCAAGGCCCCGCCCTCACCGGGTACCCGTCCGCCCGAGCCGCCTCCCACCTGCCTCGCCAAGGCCCCGCCCTCGCCGGGTACCCGTCCGCCCGAGCCGCCCGCCTCGCCAAGGCCCCGCCCTTGCCGGGTACCCGTCCGCCCGAGCCGCCTCCCACCCGCCTCGCCAAGGCCCCGCCCTCGCCGGGTACCCGTCTGCCCGAGCCGCCCGCCTCGCCAAGGCCCCGCCCTCGCCGGGTACCCATCCACCTGAGCACCGCCCCCCACCCGCCTCGCCAAAGCCCCGCCCCTGGCCAGGTACCCGTCCGCCCAAGCCCCGCCCCTCACCAGGTACCCACCCGCCCGAGCACTGCCCCCTGCCCGCCTCACCAAGGCCCCTCCCCTCGCCGGGTACCCGTCCACGCCCCGCCTGCCTTGCTAAGGTCACACCCCACTCCCATCTCACCAGGTAACCGTCTGCCTCAGCATGGACGCCCACCCACCTCCCCCCGGCCTTCACCTTTGGGCAGGGGAAGGACTCTAGCCCCCCAGCAAATGGGCCTGGGGTGTCCCACCTCCCAGTTCCCCCCCGGCAGGGCTGCCCATGGGGGGGTAGCAGGGAACACCCACCTTGGAGGGGTTGGTGGGGGGCACGGCCTCCATGGGGAAGGGGCTGCCGGGCACGGGGGCTCCGTCGTAGGTCACCTGCACCTCGTAGGGCCCCTCCTCGCGGGGGATGAATTTCACCACGTTGTTGTCGGGGCTCAGGCCTGGCTCCACCTTGCAGGGCACCGGCTTGCCCGCCGGCCCCGCGATCTTTGCGGCCACCTTGCCCTGCCCGCCGGCCCCCTTGGACTTGACCGAGAACTCCTGGTCCTTGCCCACCTCCACTTCTGCACAGAGAGGGAGAGCCCTGAGCCCGGACCCAGGCGTGTCCGCCAGCCCCCTCCCACGGCCGGGCCCCACCACGGACCCCCACCCTGCCTGCTGTCAGATGTCACCGCTCCATATAGGAGCCAGGTTTTCCCAGCCCCCCTGGGCCGAAGTGGGGGCTTTTCTTGGGTTCTCTGTGTTTCCCAGGGGGTTGCATGCAGGGGGGTGGGACTCAGTGTCCCCGTGTGTCACGGGTTTAACGAGGGGAGGGGAGGGGAGAGGGAGTTTGTTGGGACACAGGACTGGAGAGGGAACTCGGGACCCTGGCCGATGGCCTGGAGGATGGAGACCCCAGCCAATGGACAGAGGAGGCCTGGGGCCGGGGGTATCAGATGCCCAGCTGGGAAGCAGGGGGGCTCGGGGCTGGAGAGGGGGAGCACGCACTGAAAGGGGCACCCCCACAGACCGCACGGGGCCACAAGTGGGCACGATCTGTGAGTTCGTGACACCCCCGACCAGCGCCGCGCTCGCCCCCTTAGCTGCACCCAGGCATGGGGCAGGCTCGACCCCCAGCGCCCCCCCTCCGATCCCCAAGTGCTGGTTGTGTCCCCTTAGCTGGGTCAGGTGGCCCAGCCCTCCCCGCCCAGGTACGCACTGTCAGCCAGGCCGGTGATCTTGATCTTGCTGAGGTCCAGGCAGGGGGCCACGCCCACGCTGAAGGGGCTTTTGGGGATGTGGTCTCCGCCGTAGGTCACGGCCACGCCCAGGTTTCCCTGTGTGACGAAGCGGGAAGGTTTGTATTGTTTTCTCGCTGCGTGCCTCAGTTTCCCCGTGTTACTCAAGTCTCTGGGTGGTGGGACAGAGGGGCGTGACCGTCGCAGCAACCCCTAGAGGGCAGGTGTGACCGCGACAGGCACAGACCATGGCTGGCCACTGAGGGCGGGGGAAAGCTTCCGGCACAGCGGGTCCCTCACCCCCAGAGGGAGCAGAGACCAGAGCGAGGGGACTCCCTGGGGGGGCCAACGGCAGAGCCAGGTTGCTGGAGGAGGTGCCGGCGGGGCCCAGAGTTTAACCCCCCTGGGGGAGTGCACCCCGAGAAGGGCCCGTCACACTGCAGGGGCTCCTCCCAGGGGCCGTACGGAGCCCAGGACACCCTGCAAGGGGAGAGGGCCCCCCCAGAGAGCCACGCCCTGCCGGCTCGGGGGGATGGAGCCGGGGCCCCCCATACCTGCTGCACAGGGGTGTATTTCACTGTGTGGGTCCCGTCGTGGTTGTCAATCACCTCCGAGTCCCGCACCGCCTCGCCCTTGGCTGGGCCGGTGAACTGCACGTCCAGCGGCGCCCGGCCCCCGGCCTTGGCGTTCACCGTGAAGTGGGTGGGTTTGCCCAGCTCCACGCCTGCCGGGGGGAGCCCATGGGGGTCAGGGGACGTACTTCCCCCCCCGCTGCCTGCGCCCCCCCCGCTGCCTGCGCCCCCCCTTCCCCCCCCATCCCCCCCCGCTGCCTGCGCCCCCCTTCCCCCCGCAGCCTGCGCCCCCCCTTCCCCTCCCGCTGCCTGCGCCCCCCCTCCCCCCTCCTTCCCCCCCGCTGCCTGCGCCCCCCTTCCCCCCGCTGCCTGCGCCCCCCCTTCCCCTCCCGCTGCCTGCGCCCCCCCTTCCCCTCCCGCTGCCTGCGCCCCCCTCCCCCCCTTCCCCTCCCGCTGCCTGAGCCCCCCTTCCCCCTCCTTCCCCCCCCTTCCCCCCCGCTGCCTGAGCCCCCCTGCCCCCCCCGCTGCCTGCGCCCCCCCTTCCCCCCCGCTGCCTGCGCCCCCCTTCCCCCTCCTTCCCCCCCGCTGCCTGAGCCCCCCTCCCCCCCCTTCCCCCCCGCTGCCTGAGCCCCCCTTCCCCCTCCATCCCCCCCCCACTGCCTGCGCCCCCCTCCCCCGCCGTCCCACCCGCTGCCTGCGCCCCCCCTTCCCCCTCCTTCTCCCCCCGCTGCCTGCGCCCCCCCCTTCCCCCTCCTTCCCCTCCCGCCGCCTGCGCCCCCCCGTCCCCCTCCTTCCCTCCCGCTGCCTGCGCCCCCCTTCCCCCCCGCTGCCTGCACCCCCCACACGAAGTCAGAATTTCCTCTCTTGCGCAGACCAGCGCCCTGCCCCCCAGACTCACCGGTCCGGTTCAGCCCAGGCCCTTCGGCCTTGACCTTGCTGGCATCGTGGGATGGGTCCACCTTGATGCGGATGGGGCTGGTGGGGGTGGCCTAAGGAGGTAGCAGGGAGTCAGAGAACCGTGAAGGCCCCCCCCCCCACTCTGAGCAGGACAGCTCCCCTCTGCAATGAGCCCCCCCAGCACCCCCAAGGCCCCCCAGCCCCCGTAAGCGGGGAGCCCCCGGCGCTCCCAGGGCAGACTGTGACCAAGGGGGTGTTAGTCATCTTGTTATGTTGCATGTGAGTCTCTGTCCTACACTAATAAGGTGTGTGCCTCGGTTTCCCCACGTACTGCACCAAAGCTTCGGTGGTGGGAATTGGGTGCAGGTGAGGCTGCCCAGCTGCTGCAGGTATGTAACCGGAGACCCGGGGTGGGGGGGTGACCAAGTGAAGCAGGACAAAGAGGAGGAGAAGCAAGAGGGGTGTCGGAGGTCGGTTGCTGGAAGCTGGCAGTCTGCTGGGGGGACTGGAAGAGGGGGAGTCCACGGGTCTGGCCCGGGACTCCCCAAGAAAGTCACTGATTTCTGTGAGACCAAGCTCTGTTCTACGCCAGCGAAGGCACCGTTCTGTTCTACGTGCCGGCTGCGCGCCACGTCTGGGGGGGCAGGGCCCTCTGCCTGCCCCAGGACCCCGCCACGGGAATCGCTGGGGGAAGCGCGCGGTGGGGCCGGGGATGCTGAATGCTCCGAGGTCAGAGCGAGAGAGGAGGCTCCTCCAGAGTCCTGACTGGCTTCGACTGGGGACGTTCCACAGCAAGGCCCGGGGACTCTGTGACTCGGAGCCTGCCCCATAGGAGAGATCGATGAAAAACAGCCGGATGGTGCCCCGGCACCCCCACCCCCACCCCCACCGGAGCATCTCCCCCCTCACATTGCGCCCTTCTCACCCCCTGCTCCCCCCAAATATGGGCAGGGTGCGGTGAGTGGAAAGCACCAGCCTTGTGGTGTCCCCCCCCGCCCCTGCTTTCCCCCGGCACGGCAGACCTGGTCCGCGAAGAGCACCATGATGGTGTAGGTGCCGGGCCCGCGGGGCGTGTAGCGCACGGTGAACGTGTCGTTGTCGTTGCGGATGATGTCGAAGTCGATGTCGGCCTCAGCCGGCCCCACCACGCCTGGGGCGCACTTGATCCCGATGCTCACATCACCTGGGCGGCGGGGGGGTCACAGCAGAGCCATTAGCTCCCTGCAGAGCCCCCCGGCCCTGCCCCCCACCGACCTCTGCCATGCCCGGGTCACCCTCAAATCGCCAACCCACCCCCCACAACTCCCCCTGTCTGGTGGGCGCGGGGAGACCCATTAGACCCCCCCCGCTCCCACCCCGCAGCCTGCCCCCAACCCCCACCCACCAGCCCCTCGGCTCACCCACCCCCCCGCTCCCACCCCGCAGCCTGCCCCCAACCCCCACCCACCAGCCCCTCGGCTCACCCACCCCCCGCAGCCTGCCCCCAACCCCCACCCATCAGCCCCTCAGCTCACCCCCCCCCCCCCGGCTCCCACCCCGCAGCCTGCCCCCAACCCCCACCCATCAGCCCCTCGGCTCACCCCCCGCCCCGCTCCCACCCCGCAGCCTGCCCCCAACCCCCACCCATCAGCCCCTCGGCTCACCCCCCCCCCCGGCTCCCACCCCGCAGCCTGCCCCCAACCCCCACCCTTGAGCCCCTCGGCTCACCCACCCCCCCGCTCTCACCCCGCAGCCTGCCCCCAACCCCCACCCATCAGCCCCTCGGCTCACCACCCCCCCCGGCTCCCACCCCGCAGCCTGCCCCCAACCCCCACCCATCAGCCCCTCGGCTCACCCACCCCCCCGCTCTCACCCCGCAGCCTGCCCCCAACCCCCACCCATCAGCCCCTCGGATCACCCACCCCCCAGCTCTCACCCCGCATCCTGCCCCCAACCCCCACCCATCAGCCCCTCGGCTCACCCACCCCCCCGCTCTCACCCCGCAGCCTGCCCCCCCCCCCCCGCCCTCAGCCCCTCGGCTCCCCCCCCCCCCGGCTCCCACCCCGCAGCCTGCCCCCAACCCCCACCCACCAGCCCCTCGGCTCACCCCCCCCGCCCGGCTCCCACCCTGCAGCCTGCCCCCAACCCCCCAGCCTGGCCCCTCCAGAGGTCCCCAGCCCCTCCAGGCTCTCACCCTGCCCGGCCTCGGCACAGTCCACGGTGAAGTAGGTGGGTTCATGGGCCTTGAGCCCCGTCTTGGCCACGCCGGGGCCGTACACCTTCACCTTGTGGGGGTGGCTGCCGGCCCCCACGTTCACCTGGGGAGAAGGGAGAGGTCAGATGGGGTCCCCCCGAGCTCTTCACCTGGGGCCAGCACCCCAACAGGGAAGGGGCCCCAGAAGGCCCCAGCTACAGGGTCGGGGGGGGTGCTTGGCATTATAATGCCTATTGCTGTTGTAATACACACAACCCTCCCTACCCCACCCCGCAACATCGTATTGCCCCCCCCCCACACACTCCCAGAGCCGGGGAGAGAACCCAGGAGTCCTGGCTCCCAGCCCCCCACCCCTCCCAGAGCCGGGGAGAACCCAGGTGTCTGGGTCTCAGTGCAGTGGGAGGCAGACAATGGGGGGGGGGCTATTTCAGCGAGTCACCCCCATCCTGGCGGCAGGCCTGGCTGGGGTCACTAGGCCTCCGGTGCATTATGGCCCAGAGGCTTCCTGCCGGCCAAGGCCTGGGATCACTAGGCCCAGCCTGTTACCAGGGTAATCCCCCCAGTGCATTATGGGACACGTGCTTCTGGGAACCCCCTGTACCCCCCCCAGGCCACTGCATTATGGGACAAAATCCTTGGATAGTCCAGGCCTGGCCTGGCCTGGGATCACTAGGCCCAAGCTGTTGCTATGGGCAACCCCCCACCCCTGCCCCAGTGCATCCTGGGACAGAGGCTCACTACACAGCCAAGGCCTGGGATGGCTACACCCAGGTAGGTCCCCTCCCCTGCCCCAGTGCATTGTGGGACACACACACCCTGGCAAACCCAGCCCCAGTGCATTCTGGGACACGACCCCCCCCCCCGGCAAACCCAGCCCCAGTGCATTCTGGGACACGACACCCCCCCCACAAACCCACCCCCAGTGCATTGTGGGACACGCCCCCCCCCCCGCAAACCCAGCCCCAGTGCATTCTGGGACACGACACCCCCCCCACAACCCCCCCCCCCTTGCATTCTGGGACACGCCCCCCCCCCCGCAAACCCAGCCCCAGTGCATTCTGGGACACGACACCCCCCACAAACCCAGCCCCAGTGCATTGTGGGACACCCCCCAACAAACCCACCCCCAGTGCATTGTGGGACACGACACCCCCCCCACAAACCCAGCCCCAGTGCATTGTGGGACATGCCCCCTGGCAAACCCAGCCCCAGTGCATTGTGGGACACCCCCCCCAACAAACCCACCCCCAGTGCATTGTGGGACACACGACACCCCCCCCCCGGCAAACCCAGCCCCAGTGCATTGTGGGACATGACCCCCCCCACAAACCCAGCCCCAGTGCATTGTGGGACACGCCCCCCCCCCCCCGGGCAAACCCAGCCCCGGTGCATTGTGAGACACATGCCTCCCCCGCCCCCAAACCCAGCCCATTGTGGGACACACACCCCCCCCCACAAACCAAGCCCAAGTGCATTGTGGGACATGCGCCCCCCCCCCAAGCGCCAGGGCATTGTGGGACACGCACTCGCGCCCCCCCACCCAGCCCCAGGGCATTGTGGGACACACGCCCGCCGCCCAGCTCCCAGCAGAGGGTCCCCCCACGGGGCACTCACACGGTAGGGGCTGTTGGGGATGTTGACGCCCCCCCAGGACACCATGGCCGTGTGTTTCACCGGCTTCTTGGGTACATAGGAGCAGCTGTAGGTGCCGTTGCCGTTGTCCTTCACCGCCACGTCCACTGGGGTGCCCTCCGCATCCTGGGGGCAGAGCGGGTCAGCCAGCCCCCAGCCCTCCCTCCTCCCCGGGGGGGGGGCAGAGCGGGTCAGTCCCCAGCCAGCCCCCAGCCCTCCCTCCTCCCCGGGGGGGGCAGAGCGGGTCAGTCCCCAGCCCTCCCTCCTCCCCGGGGGGGGGCAGAGCGGGTCAGTCCCCAGCCCTCCCTCCTCCCCGTGGGGGGGGGGGCAGAGCGGGTCAGCCGCCAGCCAGCCCCCAGCCCTCCCTCCTCCCCGTGGGGGGGGGGCAGAGCGGGTCAGTCGCCAGCCAGCCCCCAGTCCTCCCTCCTCCCCAGGGGGGGCAGAGCGGGTCAGTCCCCAGCCCTCCCTCCTCCCCGGGGCGGGGGGCAGAGCGGGTCAGCCTCCAGCCGGCCCCCAGCCCTCCCTCCTCCCCGGGGGGGGCAGAGCGGGTCAGTCCCCAGCCAGCCCCCAGCCCTCCCTCCTCCCCGGGGGGGGGCAGAGCGGGTCAGTCCCCAGCCCTCCCTCCTCCCCGGGGGGGGGGCAGAGCGGGTCAGTCCCCAGCCAGCCCTCCCTCCTCCCCGGGGGGGGGGCAGAGCGGGTCAGCCGCCAGCCGGCTCAGCTCCCCACCTTCGGGTGCCCTCCGCATCTCGGGGGCAGAGTGGGGTCAAGCCCCCAGTCCCCCACTTGGCACCTCCATCAGGATGCAGCGAGCCGCCCCCTGTCTGCACACAGCCACGCTGCCCTGCCCCGCCCCGTGCTCCCCAGCCCTGGGCCACCCCCATCTGGCACCCCCCTCTCCTCACCTGCACCTGGACCTTGAGAGGGGCCTTCCCGCCGTTCTTGGCATCCACTGTGAACTCGGCTGGTTTGTTGATGGCAACACCCGTCTTCTCCAGCCCAGGCCCGTGGGCTTTCACCTGGGGGGGAGGGGACACAGGTGAGAGAGGACCCTGCCCTCATGTCAGCCCCACTCCCAGCCCTAGACCCTGCTCCCCTCCCTGGGCCGGAGAGAGAACCCAGGAGTCCGGGCTCCCAGCCCCCACCTCCCAGAGCCGGGGAGAGAACCCAGGAGTCCTGGCTCCCAGCCCCCACCTCCCAGAGCCGGGGAGAGAACCCAGGAGTCCTGGCTCCCAGCCCCACCCCCCGTCCAACCCACCAGCCCCCGCTCCCCTTCCTGGGCCGGAGAGAGAACCCAGGAGTCCGGCTCCCAGCTCCAGCTCCCGCTCCCCTCCCAAGCCGGGTGCCCACCCCCAGCCCTGGCAGGCGGTACCTTCTCGGGGTGCAGGTCGCGGGGGGCGGGGCGGATCTCAGCCATGAAGGGGCTGTGGCGAATGTCGGCCCCGTTGCACAGGACGTGCACGGCGTAGTCACCCGGCTCCTGGGGCCAGTAGCGCACGTCGCAGGAACCGTCCCCCCGGTCGTCACACTCAATCCTGGCCTGGGACGGGCCCTCCACCGAGAACCCTGGGCGGGAGGGGGCGCGGGGGGTTGAGACCAGGGCTCTCCACCCCTCCACCGCCCCCCACACCCAGGCTCCCAGCTCCACACCCCCAGGAGGAGACCAGCCCCCCGGCCCCTACCTCCGTGGAGGTGGGGTCCCAATGAACGCCCAGCCCTTCCCCTACCCGGGACCCCCCCACCCCCCGCCCCACCCCAAGATGGGGACCCCAGCAGCACCCAAAGCCCTGCCACCCCGATTGAGATCCAGGGGCCCTGCCAGGAGCAAGCAGCCCCCCCGACCCGGACTGGAGCCCCCTCGCAGCCCTCCCCGGACCCCCCCGCAGCCTTACTGCCCGGTGAGACCAAGATGGGGAATCCAGCTCCTCCCAACTGACTCACCCCCCACTCACCCAGCTCCCCCCCAGGTCCCTCCTCACCCAGCGTGCCCACGTCGTCCCCAATGGCCTCCACCACGAAGTCGGCCGACTTGCCGACCACGCCGCCCTCCAGCCCCGGCCCCCAGGCCCGGACCTTCTGGCTGCCGCACTCGGGGCCGACCTTCACCTCAAACGGGCTGGGGATGGGGGACGGGAGAAGAGCAGGTCACAACAGGGTCCCCATGGCACCGCGCCCCCCATGTGTCCCTCCCCGCAGGGCATCACACACACACAGAGCACGCATTGGGGCATCGCCCAGGTCCCCACCCAGCACCGGGGCATCCCATCCCCAGCCATCCCAGCATGCACCAGGCCCCACATAGGTACCCAGCCCACTGTGCGCCCCCAGCAGCCCGCGGGGTGCTCACCTGCGTGGCACCTGCTGCCCCCCCCAGGTGATGGTGACCGTGTAGTTCCCGGGCAGGGTGGGGAAATACTCGAAGGCAAAAATCCCATCGCCCAGATCCTTCTGTTTCACGCTCTCCGGCCCCTCTGTGGGGAGACGGGGTCAGTGTGGGGCAGCCCCCCAGCCCCCCCATGGGGCAGCCCCTCCCCCCACAGTCCCCCCCATGGGGCAGCCCCTCCCGCCACAAGCCCCCCCAGATCCTTCTGCTTCACGCTCTCCGGCCCCTCTGTGAGGAGACGGGGTCAGTGTGGGGCAGCCCCCCCAGCCCCCTCCCCCCACAATCCCCCCCTCCCGCCACAGTCCCCCCCCCTCCCGCCACAGGCCCCCCCAGATCCTTCTGCTTCACGCTCTCCGGCCCTTCTGTGAGGAGACGGGGTCAGTGTGGGGCAGCCCCCCCATGGGGCAGCCCCTCCCCCCACAGTCCCCCCCCATGGGGCAGCCCCTCCCGCCACAGGCCCCCCCAGATCCTTCTGCTTCACGCTCTCCGGCCCCTCTGTGGGGAGACGGGGTCAGTGTGGGGCAGCCCCCCAGCCCCCCCATGGGGCAGCCCCTCCCCCCACAGTCCCCCCCCTCCTGCCACAGGCCCCCCCAGATCCTTCTGCTTCACGCTCTCCGGCCCCTCTGTGGGGAGACGGGGTCAGTGGGGGGCAGCCCCCCCAGCCCCCTCCTCCATGGGGCAGCCCCTCCCGCCACAGGCCCCCCCAGATCCTTCTGCTTCACGCTCTCCGGCCCCTCTGTGGGGAGATGGGGTCAGTGGGGGGCAGCCCCCCCAGCCCCCTCCTCCATGGGGCAGCCCCTCCCGCCACAGGCCCCCCCAGATCCTTCTGCTTCACGCTCTCCGGCCCCTCTGTGGGGAGACGGGGTCAGTGGGGGGCAGCCCCTCCAGCCCCCTCCTCCATGGGGCAGCCCCTCCCGCCACAGGCCCCCCCAGATCCTTCTGCTTCACGCTCTCCGGCCCCTCTGTGGGGAGACGGGGTCAGTGGGGGGCAGCGCCCCAGCCCCCCCATGGGGCAGCCCCTCCCCCCACAGGCCCCCCCAGATCCTTCTGCTTCATGCTCTCCGGCCCCTCTGTGGGGAGACGGGGTCAGTGGGGGGCAGCCCCCCCGCCCCCCCATGGGGCAGCCCCACCATTGCTGCCTGCACGCCTCAGCCACTCCCCCGGCAGGGGGGCTCCACTCACTTGGGCCCTTGACTGTGACCTTGAGCTCCCCACTGCCGGCGCCTTTCGTGTAGACCTTGAAATCCGCCGACTCCTTCACCCGGAGCCCCTTGGGCTGCAGCCCCCGGCCTGTGGCCCGGCAGGCGCTGGGGCTACAGGCTGGGGGGGAGGGGAGACAGACCGTGAGAGGGACCCAGGCGTCCGGGTGCTCCCCACCCCCACCAGGCATTGGGGTTTCAGTCTCAAGTGAGAGAGGAACCCAGGCGTCCGGGGCTCCCGCTCCCCAGTGACGCACAGCAGGGGGGAGAAAGAGAGCAAGAAGGACCCAGGCGTCCGGCTGCATCCCACCCCCACCAGGCATTGGGGTTATTTGCTAGGCAGTGAGAAAGGGGACCCAGGCATCCGGGGCCCCTCCCCCGCTCCAAATGCAGGCTCTCTGGGCCCCAGCCCCCCTCCCAGGGGAAGGGGGCACCCGCCCGCAGCCCTCCTCCCGCCCCCAAGATCACACAGTACCATTAGCCCCGGGCCGGCCTGGCGCCAGGGTGAGGGGCACCAGCCGAGGATCCGGGACGGCGGCTCATCGAGAGACAGACAGACAGAGAGAGAGCTAGGACAGCTGGGAGCACAGCGGAGAGAGGAGAGAGAGGGGGGTTACCGGGGGGGCAGACAGAGCGGGGACCCCCCCATGCCCCTCGAGGGAGACCCCCATGCCAGGGGGCAGAGAGAGAAAGAGAACGAGAACCCCCCATATCCTTGGGGAACCCCCGAGATGCCCTGGGGGCCCCTTGCTGGGGGGCAGAGAGACAGACAGACAGCAGAGACCCCCCCAGACTTGGGGCATTGTGGGAGACCCGCCCTGCCCAGCCCGGCCCCCCGAGCTCACCCTGCCCCACAGCGACGGTGTAGGGGCTGCGGGGGATGGGCGTGCCCCCGAAGGTCACGTGGACGGCGTAGGTGCCCTCGGAGCCCGGGCGGTAGGTGCACCGGTAGGTGCTCTCGCCCTTGTCCTCCAGCTGCTGCTCCACTGTCCCCTTCCGCCCGCTGGGGTCCAGCACCGTCACCTCCACCTCGCCGGCCCCCGCGCCTGGGGGGGAGAGGGGTCAGCCCCGGCCCAGCCCCCTCACCTCCACCTCGCCGGCCCCCGCGCCTGGGGGGAGAGGGCTCAGCCCCGGCCGGCCCCCCACGGGATCCCCCGGCCCCCTCACCTCCACCTCGCCGGCCCCCGCGCCTGGGGGGGAGAGGGGTCAGCCCCGGCCCAGCCCCCTCACCTCCACCTCGCCGGCCCCCGCGCCTGGGGGGCAGAGGGGTCAGCCCCGGCCGGCCCCCCACGGGATCCCCCAGCCCCCTCACCTCCACCTCGCCGGCCCCCGCGCCTGGGGGGAGAGGGCTCAGCCCTGCCCCGGCCCCCCACGGGATCCCCCAGCCCCCTCACCTCCACCTCGCCGGCCCCCGCGCCTGGGGGGAGAGGGCTCAGCCCCGGCCCGGCCCCCCACGGGATCCCCCAGCCCCCTCACCTCCACCTCGCCGGCCCCCGCGCCTGGGGGGAGAGGGCTCAGCCCTGCCCCGGCCCCCCACGGGATCCCCCAGCCCCCTCACCTCCACCTCACCGGCCCCCGCGCCTGGGGGGGAGAGGGCTCAGCCCCGGCCCAGCCCCCTCACCTCCACCTCGCCGGCCCCCGCGCCTGGGGGGGAGAGGGCTCAGCCCCGGCCGGCCCCCCACGGGATCCCCCAGCCCCCTCACCTCCACCTCGCCGGCCCCCGCGCCTGGGGGGGAGAGGGGTCAGCCCCGGCCGGCCCCCCACGGGATCCCCCAGCCCCCTCACCTCCACCTCGCCGGCCCCCGCGCCTGGGGGGGAGAGGGCTCAGCCCCGGCCCAGCCCCCTCACCTCCACCTCGCCGGCCCCCGCGCCTGGGGGGGAGAGGGCTCAGCCCCGGCCGGCCCCCCACGGGATCCCCCAGCCCCCTCACCTCCACCTCGCCGGCCCCCGCGCCTGGGGGGAGAGGGGTCAGCCCCGGCCCGGCCCCCTCACCTCCACCTCGCCGGCCCCCGCGCCTGGGGGGAGAGGGGTCAGCCCCGGCCCGGCCCCCACGGGATCCCCCAGCCCCCTCACCTCCACCTCGCCGGCCCCCGCGCCTGGGGAGGGAGGGCTCAGGCCCAGCCCAGCCCCCCACGGGATCCCCCACTCACCGGCCGTGAAGACCTCGAAGGAGGTGACTTTGTTGGCAATGTTGCCCGTGGGCTCCAGGCCGGGCCCCTGGGCCGTCACCCGCCCAGCGTCGCCCAACGATTTCCCCACCGTCACCTCGAACGGGCTCTTTGCAATGTGCTGCCCCGCGAACAGCACCGTCACCTGGGGAGAGCGGGGTTACAGCGGGGGGGCTGGGAGCCAGGACGCCTGGGTTCTCTCCCCGGCTCTGGGAGGGGAGGGGGGCTGGTGGTTAGAGCGGGGGGGCTGGGAGCCAGGACGCCTGGGTTCTCTCCCCGGCTCTGGGAGGGGAGGGGGGCTGGTGGTTAGAGCGGGGGGGCTGGGAGCCAGGACTCCTGGGTTCTCGCCCCAGGACTGGGAGGGCTCTGAGGGCTGGTGACTAGATTGGGGGGGGGGGGGGACAAGGGAGTCTCACCTTGTGGACCCCCGTCACTTTGGGAATATACGAGACGGAGAAAGTTCGGTTCTTGTCGTTGTTTGCGATGACCTTGGCCTATGGGGAGAAACTGCATTAGATTGAGAGCCCCCCCACCAGCGCCCCTCACTCCCGACCCGCAGCCCCTGCCAGCCCAGCCCTGGGCTCCTGCCAGCTCTGCCGGTGCCCCTCACTCCCGACCCGCAGCCCCTGCCAGCCCAGCCCTGGGCTCCTGCCAGCCCTGCCGGTGCCCCTCACTCCCGACCCGCAGCCCCTGCCAGCCCAGCCCTGGGCTCCTGCCAGCCCTGCCGGTGCCCCTCACTCCCGACCCGCAGCCCCTGCCAGCCCAGCCCTGGGCTCCTGCCAGCCCTGCCGGTGCCCCTCACTCCCGACCCGCAGCCCCTGCCAGCCCAGCCCTGGGCTCCTGCCAGCCCTGCCGGTGCCCCTCACTCCCGACCCGCAGCCCCTGCCAGCCCAGCCCTGGGCTCCTGCCAGCCCTGCCGGTGCCCCTCACTCCCGACCCGCAGCCCCTGCCAGCCCAGCCCTGGGCTCCTGCCAGCCCTGCCGGTGCCCCTCACTCCCGACCCGCAGCCCCTGCCAGCCCAGCCCTGGGCTCCTGCCAGCCCTGCCGGTGCCCCTCACTCCCGACCCGCAGCCCCTGCTAGCCCAGCCCTGCCGGTGCCCCTCACTCCCGACCCGCAGCCCCTGCTAGCCCAGCCCTGCCCCCCCACAGCCCTGCCGGTGCCCCTCACTCCTGACCCGCAGCCCCTGTCCCCCCCAGCCCCTGCCGGTGCCCCTCACTCCTGACCCGCAGCCCCTGCCCCCCCAGTACCTGCCGGTGCCCCTCACTCCCGACCCGCAGCCCCTGCTAGCCCAGCCCTGCCCCCCCGCAGCCCTGCCAGTGCCCCTCACTCCTGACCCGCAGCCCCTGCCCCCCCCAGCACCTGCCGGTGCCCCTCACTCCCGACCCGCAGCCCCTGCTAGCCCAGCCCTGCCGGTGCCCCTCACTCCCGACCCGCAGCCCCTGCCAGCCCAGCCCTGCCCCCCCCAGCCCTGCCGGTGCCCCTCACTCCCGACCCGCAGCCCCTGCTAGCCCAGCCCTGCCGGTGCCCCTCACTCCCGACCCGCAGCCCCTGCCAGCCCAGCCCTGGGCTCCCACCTCTTCTCTGTGCCCAGCTGGGTCCTCCACGTAAACCAGGACGTCGCCCTGGCCGGCGCTGATGGTCTCCACGGTGAACTCGGCCCTTCTCTTCACCATGTTCCCCGTGGGCTCAATACCTGGGGGCGGAGTCAGCCCGGGAGGGGCGGAGTCAGCCCCCCCCACACGCAGAGGGCAGTGGGGATACAGTCATGGGGTGAGGAGGGGCAGGGGACTGGAGAGCCCCAACGAGGGAGGGGCCTGGCCCCCCAAGTCAGTCTCTGCCCCGGGAGCAGAAGGAGCAGGGAGGGTCCCCCCAGAGGGGGCAGAGGGAGAGGCTGGCCCATGGGGGGCGGCCCCCCCACTCTGGGCTGCCCCCAGGACTCACCGGGACCGTAGGCTCGCGCCTTCTTGGGGTTCAGCTTGGGGCGCAGGGGGGCACCCGGCTTGAGCTTGGCCTTGGGGAACTGGGACAGGTAGGTCATGACCGAGTGCTCGTCCACATTGGGGTCCACGATCTCCTCCGGGGTGATGACCTGCCGCAGGGACGGGGGTCAGACCTGCCACCGTGCCCCCCAGCCTGCCCCACGTCCCCTGGACACCGCTCCCCCGCCCCCCAGAGTACCCCCCCCCCCGGCCTGCCCCACGTCCCCTGGACACCGCTCCCCCAGCCCCCCGGCCTGCCCCACGTCCCCTGGACACCGCTCCCCCAGCCCCCCGGCCGGCCCCTCCTCGGCGGGAGACCGCTCCCCCTGCCCCCCGGCCTGCCCCACGTCCCCTGGACACCGCTCCCCCACCCCCCCAGAGTACCCCCACCCACCCCCGGCCTGCCCCACATCCCCTGGACACCGCACCCCCCCCAGCTCCCCCAGCAGCCCCACAGACATCTGCACCCCTCGCTCCAGGAACCCCCCCAGTCCCTCAGGACAGCACCGGCCCCGCACCTGGGGGATGCCGAGCCAGTCGTCAGCCTGCTGCATGGCCTCGCGGGCGTTGTTGACGGGTTTGCTGGCGTCCCAGGAGTCCCAGTCGGGGCAGAGACCTGGGGGAGCAGGGGGGGTTAGTGGCACATGGAGTTCCCCCCACCCCCCATTGGGGGCCCTGGTGGCTGCCTCCCCTGGGGGGGCCAGGGCTGCACTGTGGCCATGGCAGGAGCACAACTGGGGGGCTGATCTCCCCCCGATCTCACTTCCCTGCCCCCATGAGCCTCCCGATGGCCTAATGCCACAATGCCCTGGAGCCAGAAACAATGCTGCCATGGGGCACTGCGCCCCTGCCCCCAGCCCCCCTCCCCCAGCACCTCGTGCCGCAGCCGCCCTCCCTGGGGCACTGCGCCCCCTGCCCCCCTTCCCCGGCACCCCCAGCCCCCCTCCCTGGGGCACTGCGCCCCCTGCCCCCCTCCCCCAGCACCCCCAGCCCCCCTCCCTGGGGCACTGCGCCCCCTGCCCCCCTCCCCCGGCACCCCCAGCCCCCCTCCCTGGGGCACTGCGCCCCCTACCCCCCTCCCCCGGTACCCCGTGCCCCCCTCCCCCGGCACCCCGTGCCCCCCGCCCCCCTCCCCCGGTACCCCGCGCCACCAGCCCCCCTCCCTGGGGCACTGCGCCCCCAACCCCCCTCCCCCGGCACCCCCAGCCCCCCTCCCCGGGGCCCCCGGCCCCCTCACCCGGGGCACAGCTGTCCACCAGGGCCCCCAGGGCCCGCCCACTCTGCCAGTCCTTGCTGAAGTTGGTGATGGGCAGCTCGGGCAGCTTGTTCTGGATCCAGCCCAGCAGCCGCTGCTTCGGCGTCTGCTTCTTGGTCTCCTCGTCGTCCTCCTCGTCCCACATGGGCATGGAGATGGAGTAGTGCAGGATCAGCGTCCAGATCAGCCCCAGGATCAGCTTCAGGTTCCCGTCCACGATGGCCTTGCTGTCTGCGGGGAGACGGGGGGTCAGCACGGGGGGCTGGGCGCCAGCATCCCGCTCCTCCACCCCAGCTCCCCCTCCTGCTCCGAGCATCCCTCTCAGCCCCCCGCCCCCGTACCCAGCAAAACACAGGAATGGGTTCTTCCGGTGGGCTGCGGGTCGGGAGTGAGGGGCACCGGCAGAGCTGCGGGTCGGGAGTGAGGGGCACCGGCAGAGCTGGGGGGGGCAGGGCCAGGCTGGCAGGGGCTGCGGGTTGGGAGTGAGGGGCACCGGCAGGCCTGGGGGGGGCAGGGCCGGGCTGGCAGGGGCTGCGGGTTGGGAGTGAGGGGCACCGGCAGAGCTGGAGGGTGGGGGCAGGGCTGGGGCTGCGGGTCGGGAGTGAGGGGCACCGGCAGAGCTGGAGGGTGGGGGCAGGGCTGGGGCTGCGCGTCGGGAGTGAGGGGCACCGGCAGAGCTGGAGGGTGGGGGCAGGGCTGGGGCTGTGGGTCGGGAGGGGCACCGGGGGTCCAGCCATGACCCTTCCATCAGGGGATCCACCCGGGCCCAGAGGACGACTGTTTCCCAGGCTGCCCCAAGTCCATTCATCCCAGACCCCTCCCCCACCCTGCGGCTGGGCTGGCTTGGGGCCCGGATTGAGGGGGAGGGGAATTGGTGGGGGGGGCTGAGCCCACAGAGACAGAGCCCAGCCTGACTCACTCCGGGGACAGGAGCCAGGGCCCAGGAGCAGGGGCTGCAGGTCGGGAGTGAGGGGCACCAGCACCACCCCCTCTCCATGTGTACCAGCCCCCTGCTCCGACCCACCAGCCCCCACTCCCCTCCCAGAGCCGGGAGAGAACCCAGGAGTCCTGGCTCCCAGCCCCCCCTGCTCTAACCACCAGCCCCCACTCCCCTCGCAGAGCTGGGGAGAGAACCCAGGCATCCGGGCTCCCAGACCCCCCCTGCTCTAACCACCAGCCCCCACTCCCCTCGCAGAGCTGGGGAGAGAACCCAGGCATCCGGGCTCCCAGCCCCCCCTGCTCTAACCACCAGCCCCCACTCCCCTCACAGAGCTGGGGAGAGAACCCAGGCGTCCGGGCTCCCAGACCCCCCTGCTCTAACCACCAGCCCCCACTCCCCTCCCAGAGCTGGGGACAGAACCCAGGCGTCCGGGCTCCCAGCCCCTGAGCAGAGCACTGCACAGAGGAATGGTCACCCCCCAACACCCCCAAACTGTCTGTGCCCGTCCCCTGGGGGGCTGGGCAGGGGGACCCCAGCCCATCTCTGTGCCATGGGGGACCCCCTGCACCCGCAGGGCACACGCCACGTGAACGGGGTCAGAGTCAGCCGAGTGGGGTCCCCCAGCGCCAAGGGGTGATGGGGCGTCGCTGTCCCTCAGCGCGGGGGGTCCTGTGCCCAGCCCCCAGCAGCGCGGGGGGTCCCGGCCCAGCCAGGCCCGGCACAGGGCGGGGGGGGGATCCTGCCAGGATCTGCCCCCCCATTTTAGGGGATGACCCGCCCCTCCCCCCATTCCCAGAGGCTCCGCCCGACACTCCAACATTTTTTAGCCTTATATGGAGTGGCCGCCAGACACGGGCTCCTCCCGATGGATCCTGCATCCCCCCAGCGCCAGGGGAGGGGGGCCCCCAGGCCCCGCCCCCCCAGGCCCTGAATGAGAGCAGGGAGCTCCCAGCCTGGGACAGTTACTCCTACTGCAAGCGGGAACAGCGCCCCTCACTCCCGACCCGCAGCCCCCGCTAGCCCGGCCCTGGGCCCCCCAGCCCCGCCGGCGCCCCTCACTCCTGACCCGCAGCCCCCGCTAGCCCACCCCTGGGCCCCCCAGCCCCGCCGGCGCCCCTCACTCCCGACCCGCAGCCCCCGCTAGCCCGGCCCTGGGCCCCCCAGCCCCGCCGGCGCCCCTCACTCCCGACCCGCAGCCCCCGCTAGCCCGGCCCTGGGCCCCCCAGCCCCGCCGGCGCCCCTCACTCCCGACCCGCAGCCCCCGCTAGCCCGGCCCTGGGCCCCCCAGCCCCGCCGGCGCCCCTCACTCCCGACCCGCAGCCCCCGCTAGCCCGGCCCTGGGCCCCCCAGCCCCGCCGGCGCCCCTCACTCCCGACCCGCAGCCCCCGCTAACCGAGCCCTGGGCCCCCCAGCCCCGCCGGCGCCCCTCACTCCCGACCCGCAGCCCCCGCTAGCCCGGCCCTGGGCCCCCCAGCCCCGCCGGCGCCCCTCACACCCGACCCCCACCCCCCGCCAGCCCGGCCCTGGGCCCCCCCGCCCCGCCGGCGCCCCTCTCTCCCGACCGTCTGCAGCCGCTAGCACGTCCCTGTTCCGGCCTGCCCCCGCTAGCCCGGCCCTGAGCCCCCCAGCCCCGCCGGTGCCCCTCAATCCCGACCCGCAGCCCCTGCTAGCCTAGCCCTGGGCTCCCCGCAGCTCTGCCGGTGCCCCTCACTCCCGACCCGCAGCCCCCGCTAGCCCGGCCCTGGGCCCCCCAGCCCCGCCGGTGCCCCTCACTCCCGACCCGCAGCCCCCGCTAGCCCGGCCCTGGGCCCCCCAGCCCTGCCGGTGCCCCTCACTCCCGACCCGCAGCCCCTGCTAGCCTGGCCCTGGGCTCCCCGCAGCTCTGCCGGCGCCCCTCACTCCCGACCCGCAGCCCCCGCTAGCCCGGCCCTGGGCCCCCCAGCCCCGCCGGTGCCCCTCACTCCCGACCCGCAGCCCCCGCTAGCCCGGCCCTGAGCCCCCCAGCCCCGCCGGTGCCCCTCAATCCCGACCCGCAGCCCCTGCTAGCCTGCCCCTGGGCTCCCCGCAGCTCTGCCGGGGCCCCTCACTCCCAACCCGCAGCCCCCGCTAGCCCGGCCCTGGGCCCCCCAGCCCCACCGGCGCCCCTCAACTCCCCACAAGAGCCTTTAGAGGCCGATGACCCCCCCAGGTGTCCCTTACGGTGTCCAGTGTTACAGTAGCCCGAGCCCCCAGCAGTACAGGGCCATGGCCATGTCCCCCTTCTGCACAGACTCCCCCCACGCACCTAGCCAGTGCCTTGGGGGGAGCTTTAATTCCCAGTCAACCCCCCCAGCTGGGCCCAGGCCGCACCCCACTGTGGGCCCCGCGTTCCCCAGGCCCTAACCGCCTTCTGGTGCCCACAGCTCCCCTGAGCTGCCGGAGAAGGGGGCCTGACGAGGCGACCCCCACATCCTCCCGGCCCCCAGCCCCCTTCCTTCCGCTGGGCTCTGGCCGGGGTGAACAGCACATTCCTGGGATGAGAAACAGACCCGCCCCCCCCCCCCAGCCTTTGTTACAGGCTGCATAACGGAGACTCCCCTCCTCCAGGCCTGCGGTGCCCCTCACTCCCGACCCGCAGCCCCTGCCAGACCGGCCCCCCACCCCCAGCTCTGCCGGTGCCCCTCACTCCCGACCCGCAGCCCCTGCCAGACCGGCCCCCCACCCCCAGCTCTGCCGGTGCCCCTCACTCCCGACCCGCAGCCCCTGCCAGCCCAGCCCTGGGTTCCCCACCCCCCTAGCTCTGCCGGTGCCCCTCACTCCCGACCCGCAGCCCCTGGCAGCCCAGCCCTGGGTTCCCCACCCCTCCAGCCCTGCCGGTGCCCCTCACTCCCGATCCGCAGCCCCTGCCAGCCCGGCCCCCCACCCCCAGCTCTGCCGGTGCCCCTCACTCCCGACCCGCAGCCCCTGCCAGCCCAGCCCTGGGTTCCCCACCCCCCTAGCTCTGCCGGTGCCCCTCACTCCCGACCCGCAGCCCCTGCCAGCCCAGCCCTGGGTTCCCCACCCCGCTAGCTCTGCCGGTGCCCCTCACTCCCGACCCGCAGCCCCTGCCAGCCCAGCCCTGGGTTCCCCACCCCCCCAGCTCTGCAGCCTCTGCCCGACCGGCCCTGGACACCCCGCCCCCCGGCCTGCTGGGACCATCCAGTGAGAAGCGAATTGGTCTTGTGGGTTGGGGGGGGGCAGTTGCACACCTTTAGTCCCGGGGGGCTGCCCCACGCCGGGGTTACAGGGGGTGTATCTACACCCCCAACTGCTTCCTGCCCCATCTCAGAGCCCCAACCCCGAGCTCCGTGGGGGGACAGTCCAGGGAGCCCCCTGTCACATGGTGAGGAGGGGGGAAGCGTCCCAGGGGAGGTTGGGGGGCTGAGCTTGGGATGGGCCCCCCAGGAATCGTTCCCTTCTCCTGCTCTTCCCCTGACCCACAGGGAGCCAGGCCGCTGAGCCCCCAGATAGCCCCACCCCACAGCCTCCCCTGTCAGCACCACTGCTAGGAGCCTAAGGCAGCAGCAGCCGCTGTGGGGGGCTCCCTGCCCCACTCCCCAGCCACAGACCCACTCCCCCAGCTCGCCCCCCATGCACAGACCTAGGGCTCCCCACTTCGCTCGTGTCACCAAGATCCTCACCAGGGAGCCAGGCCCCCATTCACCCCCCGCTGCCACCCCATCTCTCCGTACCCCTGGCACCCCCCGTGCACCCCGGAGCCCCCATTCCCCCCCAAGGGACCCCCGTGCACCCCGGAGCCCCCATTCCCCCCCGTGCACCCCAGAGCCCCCCCGGGACCCCCCCGGCACCCCGGCACCCCATGCACCCCGGAGCCCCCATTCCCCCCCGTGCACCCCAGAGCCCCCCCGGGACCCCCCGTGCACCCCAGAGCCCCCCCGGCACCCCGGAGCCCCCCCGGACCCCCCGGCACCCCCATTCCCCCCCGGGACCCCCCGTGCACCCCGGAGCCCCCCCGGACCCCCCGGCTCACCGATGGAGACCAGCTTGATATTCTCGCGCTCCAGGAACTCCAGCGCCACCGACACGTTCTCCAGCTGCATCTGCCGGAAGGTGGGGCGCTGGTTGTACTTGCGCCCCAGCTTCTTCTGGCTCAGCACCTCGAGCAGCGCGATGAGCCGCAGCCCGTCGGCCAGGTCCGCCTGCAGGTTGGCGATGCGCTTCTGGACGCACTTCAGGTGCTCGTTGCACCAGCGGGTGAAGGTGTTTTGCTGGATTTTCTTCCAGGGCGCGTCCTCCGCCAGGTCCTTCTCCGTGGCCGGCATCTCGCCCGGAGCCGCCGCCTCGCCCGGAGCCGCGCCGGCCTGGGGCAGCCGCGCCTGGGAGCCGCTCATTATAACGGCGGGGCGGAGCCGAGCCGAGCCGGGCGGGCAGAGCTGGGGAGGAGCCAGGGGCGTGAGCGGGGGGCGGGGAGACCCCTGGGGGCGCTGGGGGGGGCGAGGAGATCCCCCCTCCCCTGGGGGCTGGGGAGACCCCTGGGGGCGCTGGGGGGTCGAGGAGATCCCCCCTCCCCTGGGGGCTGGGCGCGGGGACACCCCTGGGGGCGCTGGGGGGGGCGAGGAGACCCCCCCTCCCCTGGGGGCTGGGCGCGGGGACACCCCTGGGGGCGGGGGGGGACGGGGAGACCCCCCTCCCCTGGGAGCGGGGGGGACGGGGAGACCCCCCCTCCCCTGGGGGCTGGGCGCGGGGAGACCCCTGGGGGCGCTGGGGGGGCGAGGAGATCCCCCCTCCCCTGGGAGCGGGGGGCGGGGGGGGACGGGGAGACCCCCCCTCCCCTGGGAGCGGGGCGCATGGGGGGGCGTCTCCCCCGGGAAGCTGGATCCGGGGCGCAGGGAAAGGGGGACGCGGGGGGAGCAGCACAGAGGCCGGGCTCCACCGGGGCCGCGCGGGGGGGGGGGCTCGGGGCTCCCCTCTCCCCGGGGTGCGGCAGCAGCACCCAGACAGACACTGACCCAGACAGACGTTGACTCACGTCCACACACTGACAGGGTCACACCCGTGACAGCCCCGCGGGAGCGGGGGGAGGGGAGGGGAGGGGGGCCGGGGGCACCAGCGACTCGGGACCCCGCCGCGCTGAGGGAGGAGGGGTGCTGGGGACCCAGGAGATCGGCCGTGGGGGAGGGGAATTTCTCCCCCTCCCCCAGGTCCTCCAGGCGCCAGAGCCGGGCGGGCTCCCACACGCAAGCCCGCTGCATTCCTGGGCTGGGAGGGGAGCTGGCGGCGGCCGGTCCCGCACGGCCCCCCCGGGCTGTGCCCCCCCCCCGATCGCCTGGGTCCCTGCCCCCCCCATCGCCTGGGTCCCTGCCCCCCCCATCGCCTGGGTCCCTGCCCATCATCTGGGCCCCTGCCCCTCGCCCCCCATCGCCTGGGTCCCTGCCCCTCGTCCCCCCCCCCATCGCCTGGGTCCCTGTCCATCACCTGGGCCCCTGCCCCCCCCGATCGCCTGGGTCCCTGCCCCCCCCGATCGCCTGGGTCCCTGCCCCTCGTCCCCGCCCCATCGCCTGGGTCCCTGCCCATCACCTGGGCCCCTGCCCCTCGCCCCCCATCGCCTGGGTCCCTGCCCCTCGTCCCCCCCCCATTGCCTGGGTCCCTGTCCATCACCTGGGCCCCTGCCCCTCGCCCCCCATCACCTGGGTCTCTGCCCCCCCATCGCCTGGGTCCCTGCCCCTCGCCCCCCCCATCACCTGGGCCCCTGTCCCTCGCCCCCCATCACCTGGGTCCCTGCCCCCCCCCGATCGCCTGGGTCCCTGCCCATCACCTGGGCCCCTGCCCCTCGCCCCCATCACCTGGGTCTCTGCCCCCCCATCACCTGGGCCCCTGCCCCTCGCCCCCCCCATCGCCTGGGTCCCTGCCCCTCGCCCCCCCATCACCTGGGCCCCTGCCCCTCGCCCCCCTGGGTCCCTGACCTTCAGCCCCCATCGCCTGGGTCCCTGCCCCCCCCCGATCGCCGGGGCCCCTGCCCCTCGCCCCCCCCCATCGCCTGGGTCTCTGCCCCCCCCATTGCCTGGGTTCCCTGCCTCTTCCACCCCTCCCCCCATCGCCTGGGTCATCTCCCTTCACCCTGGGGCCTGCCTGTAAACCCCCCCCCAATGAACACTCATCAGGGCTCCCTGTGGGAGAACCCAGCCTGGGGGCAGAGCTGGGGGGAGGGTGGGACGGATCCCCAGTCACCGCAGAGCCCAGGGGGTCCTGAGATCTGGGGGGCTGATCAGACAGCGCCCTCTTGCGGCCCATGGGCTGCAAACAGGGCCCAGTTGGGGGGTGACTGCCCTGCCCCCCCCACTAGGGCTGGGTGGTTAACCCTGCATGCGCCTGACCCGTGACTCAGTACAGCTTTGGGGGAAGCAACCACAACGGCTGTTCGGAAAGAGGGGGGCCCCACCCAGGCTTCCGGAAACAGCCAGGCATCGCCTGGCCCCCCACGCCCCATGGGTTGTGCAACATCGCGGCCCAGAGGGCAGCTGCTCGAAAGTGGGGGCACCAGCAGAGCTGGGGGGGGCAGGGCTAGACTGGCAGGGGCTGCGGGTTGGGAGTGAGGGGCACCGGCAGAGCTGGGGGGGGCAGGGCCAGGCTGGCAGGGGCTGCGGGTCGGGAGTGAGGGGCACTGGCAGAGCTGGGGGGGCAGGGCCAGGCTGGCAGGGGCTGCGGGTTGGGAGTGAGGGGCACCGGCAGAGCTGGGGGGGCAGGGCCAGGCTGGCAGGGGCTGCGGGTCGGGAGTGAGGGGCACCGGCAGAGCTGGGGGGGGCAGGGCCAGGCTGGCAGGGGCTGCGGGTCGGGAGTGAGGGGCACTGGCAGAGCGGGGGGGGCAGGGCCAGGCTGGCAGGGGCTGCGGGTCGGGAGTGAGGGGCACCGGCAGAGCTGGGGGGGGCAGGGCCAGGCTGGCAGGGGCTGCGGGTCGGGAGTGAGGGGCCCCGGCAGAGCTGGGGGGGGCAGGGCCAGGCTGGCAGGGGCTGCGGGTCGGGAGTGAGGGGCACCGGCAGAGCTGGGGGGGGCAGGGCCAGGCTGGCAGCTGGGGGGGGGCAGGGCCAGGCTGGCAGGGGCTGCGGGTCGGGAGTGAGGGGCACCGGCAGAGCTGGGGGGGGGGTGGGTATTGGAGCCCCGCCCGACCCCACCCTGAGTCACGGTGGAGAATCAGGTCGGGGCGCCCCCTGGTGCCCAGAATCCATATGGCTGCGCTAATGTGCCTGTGAGCAGCGTCTCCTCCCGGCCACCGTCCGGCCACCAATTCCCCCCTCAGCTACCCTCCCTCTGCCCCCTCCGCACCCCATCTCTCTATCAGCTGCCAGCCCCCATCCCCCCACCTACCCCACCCCCTCCAGCTACCTACCTACCCCACCCCCCTGCAGCTACCCCCACCCCCTCCAGCTACCTACCTACCCCACCCCCCTGCAGCTACCCCCACCCCCTCCAGCTACCTACCTACCCCACCCCCCTGCAGCTACCCCCACCCCCTCCAGCTACCTACTTACCCCCTCCCCCTCCAGCTACCCCCAACCCCCCACCTACCTACCTACCCCCACCCCCTCCAGCTACCTACCTACCCCACCCCCTGCAGCTACCCCCACCCCCTCCAGCTACCTACTTACCCCCTCCCCCTCCAGCTACCCCCAACCCCCCACCTACCTACCTACCCCCACCCCCTCCAGCTACCCCCACTCCCTCCAGCTACCCCCACCCCCCCACCTACCTACCCCCACCCCCTCCAGCTACCCCCTCCCCCTCCAGCTACCTACCTACCCCCACCCCCTCCAGCTACCTACCTACCCCTCCCCCTCCAGCTACCCCCACCCCCCCACCTACCTAGCTACCCCCACTCCCTCCAGCTACCCCACCCCTCCCCCCTCCAGCTACCCCCACCCCCCACCTACCTACCCCACCCCCTCCAGCTACCCCCTCCCCCTCCAGCTACCTACCTACCCCACCCCCATTCAGCTAACCCCTCCCCCTCCCCCTACCTACCTACCCCACCCCCTCCAGCTACCCCGTCCCCCTCCACCTACCTACCCCCAGCCCCCCTCCAGCTACCTACCCCCAGCCCCCCTCCAGCTATCCATCCACCAACCCGCCCATCCTCTATCCTCCCACACCCCCTCTATCTATCTACCCACCCCACCCGCCCCCTCTGTCTATCTATCTATCTATCTATCTATCTGCAGATTCAATCCCCGCCCCCTCCCCTCGTTCCCACTTGATGCAAACCCAAGTTCCTGGGCTCTGCACTGGGGAGAACTTCCACTCGGGGCTGCCCCAGGGCTCTGACTAGTTGATCTAATGGGGCCTTCAGCTTCCACCGCCCCATTACAGGGAGCAGGGGTGGGCACTGGGGGGAGGGGTGCAGGCTCCAACCCTGATGCCATGGGGCAGGGGAGGACAGAGAGCTGGACTCCCCAGCTGGGGGAGGATGCTGTAAAGGTGGGTGAGGGCAGGCCCTGGCCTCTCTGGTCTGGGGTCTGGCTGAGTCCAGAGCTCAGGCCCCACAGGATTCAAGGTCTGGCATCCTAAAAGGGCAGGGACAGGCCTAGCAAATGGAAAGAGGCAAGGAGACTGCCCCCAACCCCAGCCCTGCCGGTGCCCCTCACTCCCGACCCGCAGCCCCTGCCAGCCCAGTCCTGCCGGTGCCCCTCACTCCCGACCCGCAGCCCCTGCCAGCCCAGCCCTGCCAGTGCCCCTCACTCCCGACCCGCAGCCCCTGCCAGCCCAGTCCTGCCGGTGCCCCTCACTCCCGACCCGCAGCCCCTGCCAGCCCGGCCCTGGGCTTCCCCCAGCCCTGCCAGTGCCCCTCACTCCCGACCCGCAGCCCCTGCCAGCCCAGCCCTGCCGGTGCCCCTCACTCCCGACCCGCAGCCCCTGCCAGCCCAGCCCTGCCGGTGCCCCTCACTCCCGACCCGCAGCCCCTGCCAGCCCAGCCCTGCCGGTGCCCCTCACTCCCGACCCGCAGCCCCTGCCAGCCCAGCCCTGCCGGTGCCCCTCACTCCCGACCCGCAGCCCCTGCCAGCTCAGCCCTGCTGGTGCCCCTCACTCCCGACCCGCAGCCCCTGCCAGCTCAGCCCTGCTGGTGCCCCTCACTCCCGACCCGCAGCCCCTGCCAGCCTGGGCTCTCTGTGGAGCTGGGGAAGGATTATCTCTGTGAAATGTGTCCCAAGTAGCTCAGTGCCAACTAATGGGCCTGCAGTGCTGTGATTCAGCCGCCAAGCGGCGCCACCCCGACCCACTCCCCTCCCCGCCCACCCCCGACCATCCCACGCAAACGCCCAGCGCAGGGACCTGGCTTCATATTTTCCCCTTATTTGGAGAGTTCAGTTTCCCTGGGATTTTTAAATAACAAGACAAAAGTGCCCACCCCCTCCCCAGGGCCAGGCTAGCAGGGGCTGCGGGTCGGGAGTGAGGGGCACCAGCAGGACTGGGCTAGCAGGGGCTGCGGGTCACGAGTGAGGGGCACCGGCAGAGCTGGGGAGAGCCCAGGGCTGGGCTAGCAGGGGCTGCAGGTCGGGAGTGAGGGGCACCGGCAGGACTGGGCTAGCAGGGGCTGCGGGTCGGGAGTGAGGGGCACCGGCAGGACTGGGCTAGCAGGGGCTGCGGGTCGGGAGTGAGGGGCACCGGCAGGACTGGGCTAGCAGGGGCTGCGGGTCGGGAGTGAGGGGCACCGGCAGGACTGGGCTAGCAGGGGCTGCGGGTCGGGAGTGAGGGGCACCGGCAGGACTGGGCTGGCAGGGGCTGCGGGTCGGGAGTGAGGGGCACCGGCAGAGCTGGGGAGAGCCCAGGGCTGGGCTAGCAGGGGCTGCGGGTCGGGAGTGAGGGGCACCGGCAGGGCTGGGGGTCTGCACTCTATATTTTATACTTGGGGTGAGCTGGGGGCAGAGGTGCAGCCAGGCCGGGGGTCCTGTTGTGTGTGTGGGGAGAGGGGTGATTCCCCAAGCTGTTGTGGGAGTGTTGGGGAGGTTTCCATGTCTCAGATGTGGTTAAAAGTGTCTGGGGAGCCCCCCAGGCCCAGGGGTTTGATGTGGGCTGAGCCCCCCCCCATCCCATCCATCCCCCCGGCCTGGGCCTGAGGCAGCAGCTGCAGCTTCAAACAGCCTGAGTTACTGACCCTCCACCCATCCATCTGTCCCCCCACCCGTCCACCTCCCTGTCTGTCCATCCCTCCACCCATCCATCCCCCCGCCTGTCCATCTGTCCATCCATTCACCTCCCTGTCTATCCCCCCACCCGTCCGTCCATCTGTCCATCCCCCCACCCGTCCACCTCCCTGTGCATCCATCCCTCCACCCATCCATCCCCCCGCCCGTCCACCTCCCCACCCCTCCATCTGTCCACCCCCCCACCCGTCCATGCACCCCTCTACCTGTCTGTCTATCCACCCATCCATCTACCCAGCCGCCCACCTGTCCCTCCCTCCCTGCTCTGCTCTGCTCTGCCCAGCTTGGCGCGGGCCAGGTCCCTGGGTCGCCCCCCCTGCACCCTAACCCTGAGGAAGACCCCGCCAGCCCCCCCCCCCACCAGCTCTCTGCCCCCCTCACCCCAGCAGCAAGAAACGAGTCACCCGGGGAGACGGAGCAGGGACCCCAAAGCCCCGCCCTCCCCCCCGGCACGGCCCCCCCGCGGCTCCCCATCCCTCCCCCTCCCCCAGCGAGACCCCCCAGTCTTTGGGGTCCAGGCCCGGCCCCCATCCCGGGGGACCCCGACCCGGCACCGACCGCCCAGCCCCCGCTCACCTGGCAGAGCCGGTCCGGTCCGGTCCGTGGCCGGAGCAGAACTGGGACGAGCCG
Source organism: Mauremys mutica (assembly GCF_020497125.1). Classification (NCBI taxonomy): domain Eukaryota; kingdom Metazoa; phylum Chordata; order Testudines; family Geoemydidae; genus Mauremys; species Mauremys mutica. Next base: position 53,704 of record NW_025423119.1, read on the forward strand.
CGCCCGGCGGGGGAAGGAGCCGCTGGGGGGGGGGGGGGCGCCTGGCGAAACGGCCTTAATTGGTAAAAGCGCCGAGAGCCGGGGGGGTCGCTGTCCACGAGCCGGGATGGAGGGAGAGACCCGCCCCCCCCCGCGTCCCAGCCCAGCCCCATCCCGCCCCCCCGCGTCCCGTCCCGGCCCCATCCCGCCCCCCCCCGCGTCCCGTCCCGGCCCCATCCCGCCCCCCCCCGCGTCCCGCCCCCTCCCCCCCCGCCCCTTCCCCCCCCCCCGCGTCCCGTCCCGGCCCCCTCCCCCCCATCCCGTCCCGCGCCCCGCCTCTGCCCCCCCCGTCCCGTCCCGGCCCCATCCCGCCCCCTCTCCGCGTCCCAGCCCAGCCCCCTCCCCCACCATCCCGTCCCGCCCCCCAGCGTCCCCCCCCCGCCGCTCCCCCCCCCCCTCCCGTCCCGGTCCCCCCCCCCCCGCGTCCCGTCCCGGCCCCATCCCGCTCCCCCGCGTCCCACCCCGCCCCCCGCCCCTTCCCCCCCCCCTCCCCGCCCCCCCCCCCCGCGGCCCGCCCCGCCCCCCCATCCGATCCCATCCGATCCCCCCCGCGGGGCGGGCACTCATTCCCGTCCCGGCCCCCCGCGTCCCGGCCCGATCCCGCCCCTTCGGCCCCGCCTCCCGCCCGGCCCCCCCCCGCGTCCCAGCCCAGCCCCCCCGCGGCCCGGCCCGGCCCCATCCCGCCCCCCGCCCCTTCCCCCCCCCCTCCCGTCCCGCCCCCCCATCCCATCCCATCCCCCCCGTCTCGGCCCCCTCCCCCCACCGTCTCGGCCCCATCCCAGCCCCCGTCCCGCCCCCCCATCGCCCACGGATGAGATCAGCGCCTGGCCCCATCCCTGGGGTGGGAGACGGGACCTTCGCGTCTAGGGGGCGTCACTGCCCTCAGTGACCCCCCCCCCCCCGGGCAGCTTCCCCCCAGGCCCAGCCAAGTCTCTGTCACCCCAGGTGACTCATGGCTGGGCGAGGTGGGGGGAGGGTCTGACCCATGGGCGTGGGGTCAGGGTGCGGCCCCGAGGAGAGTGGGTTTAGGTGGGGGACTGGGGGTGGATGGGGGTTGAATGGGTGGGGGGCTTGTTATGGGGGGAGAGGACTGCAGGGCTGGGGGCTGGCACAGGGCTGGGGGGCTGGCACAGGGCTGGGGGCGGATGGGGGGCTTGTTATGGGGGACAGGACTGCAGGGGTGGGGGCTGGCACAGGGCTGGGGGGCTTGTGATGGGGGGACAGGAAAGCAGGGCTGGGGGCTGGCACAGGGCTGGGGGCGGATGGGGGGCTTGTTATGGGGGGAGAGGACTGCCGGGCTGGGGGCAGTCACAGGGCAGGGGGGCTTGTTATGGGGGGACAGGACTGCAGGGCTGGGGGCTGGCACAGGGCTGGGGGCTGGCACAGGGCTGGGGGTGGATGGGGGGCTTGTTATGGGGGGACAGGACTGCAGGGCTGGGGGCTGGCACAGGGCTGGGGGCTGGCACAGGGCTGGGGGTGGATGGGGGGCTTGTTATGGGGGGACAGGACTGTAGGGGTGGGGGACAGGCACAGGGCTGGGGGCTGGCACAGGGCTGGGGGGCTGGCACTCCAGCAGTGGGGCAGGAAATGAGGCGGCAGAGCGGGAAAGCAGCCTGTGGTTGATAAGGGGTGCCCGGGTCATGCCTGCGGGCCCTAGATAAAACCGGGGGTGTGGGGGGAACGCACCCGCCCCATGGCCTGGCCCTGATACCAGCCCCCAGGGCAGCCCAGGGTCTCCATTGGCTACTGTCAGCTCTTTCAGGGGGACGTTAGTGTCGGGTCTCTCGGAGCCCCATGGCTGAGCTGGGGGCCGGGGTCTTTTCTCCCAGCCGCCCCTAGACAGGGCAGGGGAGGGACCCTCCAGGGACCCCCAGCTCCTGCCCGGCTCCTTCCAGGGCTCGGAAGCCGGCGGGTTCGGTTGTTTTCTGCTGAAGGAAGGAGCGGGGGAGACACGTGGGGGGGACACGTTTCACCTTGCCCCACCCCCCTCGTGCCAGAGTTCACTTTGCACCAGCACATGTGCCAGGCTAGGGGTCAGCAGCAGGGGTGGAGGTCAGAGGTCAGCGGGCCCGTGCGAGCCAGCAGGGTGGGGGTGTCAGCGCTCCCTGGTGGAGGGAGGGGATGGGAGATGCTGGGGGGTGTCCCTGTGCGTGTGTGCGCAGCACACGCGTGTTCCTTGGGGTACGGTGCACACGGCCCTGGTTCCTGTGCACACGTGACACGGGGACCCGCTGTGCAGGGCGAGTTTGAGGGCCAGTGTCTCAGTGCGTGCAGGGGGGGCTCACACGTGCACTGACCCCCCAGCTCAGGGCTCCCCTCAAACACAGCGACTCCCCCCTGCTCACCAGACCAAGATGCAGAAATGAACCGTCAGGGTCACGCCCACGTCCACACCCGGCCACACTCTGACACGCGGCCCCACGGCCGACACCTTCACACCCTGCTCGAGCCCCAGCCAGGGGGCACCGGCCCCAGCCCCAGGGCAGGGACTGGCTGGCGCAGGGGGGCGGGGAATGGGGCAGGGGCCTGTTCCCTTTGGGGGGCACCAGCCCCGATCTGGCCCCAGGGCAGGGACTGGCTGGCTCAGGGGGGCAGGGAATGGGGGGCAGGGGCCTGTTCCCTTTGGGGGACACCAGCTCCCACCCGGCCCAAGGGGGGGGGACTGGCTGGCGCAGGGGGGCGGGGAATGGGGCAGGGGCCTGGCCCCTCTAGGGGACACCAGCTCCCACCCGGCCCAAGGGGGGGGGACTGGCTGGCGCAGGGGGGCGGGGAATGGGGCAGGGGCCTGGCCCCTCTAGGGGACACCAGCTCCCACCCGGCCCAAGGGGGGGGGACTGGCTGGCGCAGGGGGGCGGGGAATGGGGCAGGGGCCTGGCCCCTCTAGGGGACACCAGCTCCCACCCGGCCCAAGGGGGGGGGGGGGACTGGCTGGCGCAGGGGGGCAGGGAATGGGGGGCAGGGGCCTGTTCCCTGTGGGGGGCCCCAGCCCCGATCTGGCCCCAGGGCAGGGACTGGCTGGCGCAGGGGGGCGGGGAATGGGGGGCAGGGGCCTGGCCCCTCTAGGGGACACCAGCTCCCACCCGGCCCAAGGGGGGGGACTGGCTGGCGCAGGGGGGCGGGGAATGGGGGGCAGGTGCGTGGCCCCACGGGGGGACACCAGCTCCCACCCGGCCCAAGGGGGGGGGACTGGCTGGCTCGGGGGGGCGGGGAATGGGGCAGGGGCCTGGCCCCTCTAGGGGACACCAGCTCCCACCCGGCCCAAGGGGGGGGGGGACTGGCTGGCGCAGGGGGGCGGGGAATGGGGGGCAGGGGCCTGGCCCCTCTGGGGGACACCAGCTCCCACCCGGCCCAAGGGGGGGGGACTGGCTGGCGCAGGGGGGCGGGGAATGGGGCAGGGGCCTGGCCCCTCTAGGGGACACCAGCTCCCACCCGGCCCAAGGGGGGGGGGACTGGCTGGCTCAGGGGGGCAGGGAATGGGGGGCAGGGGCCTGTTCCCTTTTGGGGGCACCAGCCCCGATCCGGCCCCACAGCAGGGACTGGCTGGCTCAGAATGGGGCCGGACCCCAACCCCGGGGCCGAGGCTCAGTCCCGGCGCTGGCCCCCTGCCAGATGTGGTCACAGAGAGCTGGGGGGGGCAGCGGCCCTCCCTCCCCTCCCTCCAGCCCCATTACCTCAGCCCCTCAGGAATCCCGGCCCCAGAGGAGGTGGAAGGATCCTTGAGAAACATCAGCTGGGGCAGGGAACTGGAGTTAACAGGCCAGAGCCCGGATGCCTGGGTCCTCCCCCGACTCGGGGAGGGGAGTGGGGGCTGCTGGGATAGAGCAGGCAGGCAGGAGCCCCAGGACTCCTGGGTTCTCTGCCCAGCTCAGGGAGGGTGGCTGATGGTTAGAGCAGTGGGGTGGGGGGACCCCAGGACTCCTGGGTTCTCTGCCCAGCTCAGGGAGGGTGGCTGGTGGTTAGAGCAGGGGGGCAGGAGCCCCAGGACTCCTGGGTTCTCTGCCCAGCTCAGGGAGGGTGGCTGGTGGTTAGAGCAGTGGGGTGGGGGGACCCCAGGACTCCTGGGTTCTCTGCCCAGGTCAGGGAGGGTGGCTGGTGGTTAGAGCAGGGGGGCAGGAGCCCCAGGACTCCTGGGTTCTCTGCCCAGCTCAGGGAGGGTGGCTGGTGGTTAGAGCAGTGGGGTGGGGGGACCCCAGGACTCCTGGGTTCTCTGCCCAGCTCAGGGAGGGTGGCTGGTGGTTAGAGCAGGGGGGCAGGAGCCCCAGGACTCCTGGGTTCTCTGCCCAGCTCAGGGAGGGTGGCTGGTGGTTAGAGCAGTGGGGTGGGGGGACCCCAGGACTCCTGGGTTCTCTGCCCAGGTCAGGGAGGGTGGCTGGTGGTTAGAGCAGGGGGGCAGGAGCCCCAGGACTCCTGGGTTCTCTGCCCAGCTCAGGGAGGGTGGCTGGTGGTTAGAGCAGTGGGGTGGGGGGACCCCAGGACTCCTGGGTTCTCTGCCCAGCTCAGGGAGGGTGGCTGGTGGTTAGAGCAGTGGGGTGGGGGGACCCCAGGACTCCTGGGTTCTCTGCCCAGCTCAGGGAGGGAGGCTGGTGGTTAGAGCAGTGGGGTGGGGGGACCCCAGGACTCCTGGGTTCTCTCTCAGGCTGTGGGGAGCCAGAGGCAGGACCTGTGAAGCCGCCGCCCGGTCTCACTGGGGAAGTGAGAAACCCGGCAGGGTGGGGCCGGCCCCAGCCCCTCGTGTGGTTTGGGCTCCTCCCAGGAAGCCTCACCCACCCGGGCCCAGGGGGTGAATACGGCTCCCACCCTCTGCTGCCGAGAGCCGAGCCGGGGGGGGAAGGGGGGGAGCCAGGACTCCTGGGTTCTCTTTCCAGGGGGCTCTGGGAGGGGAGTGGGGGGTCCCTGTGCCTCAGTTTCCCAGCATGGGGCTCTGGCTCAGTGATCCTACCCAGCTCCCCCCCCCTTCGCTCCCAGGGCAGAGGAATTCGGCTCAGAGCTGAGTCATGGTGGCTCCCTGTAAACACGGCCCCAGGCTGGAGCCGCTTCCTTCTAGGGCAGAGATTCTAGCCCCCGCCAGCGCCCTGCTCCCTCCCCGTGCCAGAAATAGAACCCAGGCATCCGGGCTCCCAGCCCCCACTCCCCTCCCCGAGCCGGGAGAGAACCCAGGAGTCCTGGCTCCCAGACCCCCCTTCCTCCCCGAGCCGGGAGAGAACCCAGGAGTCCGGGCTCCCAGCCCCCCCCTCCCCTCCCCGAGCCGGGAGAGAACCCAGGAGTCCTGGCTCCCAGACCCCCCTTCCTCCCCGAGCCGGGAGAGAACCCAGGCATCCGGGCTCCCAGCCCCCACTCCCCTCCCCGAGCCGGGAGAGAACCCAGGAGTCCTGGCTCCCAGACCCCCCTTCCTCCCAGAGCCGGGAGAGAACCCAGGAGTCCTGGCTCCCAGACCCCCCCTCCCCTCCCCGAGCCGGGAGAGAACCCAGGCGTCCGGCTGCTTACGCAGGCTCCCTACAGCTGAGCGCCCTCTAGTGTCCGAACTGGGGCTGGGACTTGAGCGGGCCCTGCCCATGGGGGGGGGGGGGGGAGGGGAGCCGCTGTGGTCTCTGGCTCCCCCTGCTGGTCAGACACAGACATGCAGGGATCTCGAAGCGGGGGCGGGGCGAGGAGCAGAGCTGCAGGACACCTGGGTTCCCTTCCTGGCCCTGCCTCAGTTTCCCTGGCTGGGAAAGGGGAACGATGATCTGTCAGAGTGAGCTCCTTGGGGGCAGGAACCGCCCAGGGGGGCCCAAACCTCAGTTGGGGGGGGGGGCAGGCTCCGCACGGGGGGGCGAGCTGGGATCGTTACCAGTAGTTGATAATTAATGACTCTTTTATTATCCCAGGAACAGCGGGACAGCAGCTCCCTTGTGGGATGGGGGCCCTGCAGCCCCCCAGCCCAGTCCTGGGGTCACCCCGGCAGCCCCCCGGCAGCGGCCAGGCGGGCCTGGTAGCGCCGGCGCAGCTCCTCCATCTTCGCGGCTGGAACAGAAACAATTCACGTCAGTTCAGCAGCTGCCCCCCAGCCCCGCCCGGACGCCTGGGTTCTCTGCCTGCTCTGGGGCAACTTACGCAGCGTCGCTGGGGGGCCGGTGCCTTCGTCGCCGTGTCTCCGCTCCGCCGTCTGCACCACCTGCTCCGAGGTGTCGCTCAGCTGGGCCAGCGCCTGCAGCCCCTGGGGGAGGCTCTGGGGGTGAGACCCTGGCCCCATGGACCCTCCCCTTCCACCCACCTGGAGGGGGACCCATAGAGACCACGCCCCTTCTCCTGTAGCTCCGCCCCTCCCCATATTGCTCGGTCAAAGGGCCCCGCCCCTAGGGGCGTGGCTAGCGCCTCCCCAGCCCCCTCAGTACCTGGGTGCAGAGGGTGAGGGCCTGGTGCAGCTGCTGGGCCAGGGGCCCACAGGGGCTGAGCTGTGGGGCGGGGCCGCGGCCGCAGTGTTCCCGCAGCTCCGTCTCGTACACCTGCCCGAAGGCCCCCATCAGCTGGTGCGAGTCGCAGGCCGCCAGCGCCAGGGTCTGCAAGGCCAGGCCAGGGTCCAGGGGCTCCGCGCCCCCCCGCAGGGAGGAGCCCTGTGGGGAACGGGGGTCAGTCCGGGTGCCCCACAGGGCTCCCTTGGCCAGCAGAGAACCCAGGAGTCCTGGCTCCCAGCCCCGCCTCCCCTCCGGGAGCCGGGGAGAGAACCCAGGAGTCCTGGCTCCCAGCCCCCCTCCCCTCCGGGAGCTGGGGAGAGAACCCAGGAGTCCTGGCTCCCAGCCCCCCACTCCCCTCCTAGAACTGGGGAGAGAACCCAGGAGTCCTGGCTCCCAGCCCCGCTCCCCTCCCAGAGCCAGGGAGAGAACCCAGGAGTCCTGGCTCCCAGCCCCCCTGCTCCAACCACCAGCCCCCCATCCCCTCCCAGAGCCGGGGAGAGAACCCAGGAGTCCTGGCTCCCAGCCCCGCCTCCCCTCCGGGAGCCGGGGAGAGAACCCAGGAGTCCTGGCTCCCAGCCCCGCTCCCCTCCCGGAGCCGGGGAGAGAACCCAGGAGTCCTGGCTCCCAGCCTCCCTCCCCTCCCGGAGCTGGGGAGAGAACCCAGGAGTCCTGGCTCCCAGCCCCTGCGCTTCAACCCACCAGCCCCCCTCCGCTGACGGAGCCGGGGAGAGAACCCAGGCGTCCTGGTTCTGAGTCCCTACCCAGAGTGCACAGGGATCTCACTCTGTTCCCGGATGTACGGTTCCCCCAGAAGTCTCGGCTCCCCCCCCAGCGAGCCCACCTCTGCGCTCAGCCGCTCCAGTGTGGCGTTCGCCTCCTCCAGGGTCCTGGAGAGCTCAGCCAGCGTCTTCCCACTGGATCTCCCTGACAGCCGGCTCCTTCGGAGAAACGGGGGGTGGTTACAGCACGCAGCAGGGAGCCCGGACGCCTGGGTTCTCTGCCCAGCTCAGGGACGGGAGCGGGGGCTGGTGCGTTAGAGCAGGGGGCGCTGGGAGCCAGGACTCCTGGGTTCTCTCTCTGGCTCTGGGAGGGGAGTGGGGGCTGGGAGCCAGGACTCCTGGGTTCTCTCTCTGGCTCTGGGAGGGGAGTGGGGGCTGGGAGCCAGGACTCCTGGGTTCTCTCTCTGGCTCTGGGAGGGGAGTGGGGGCTGGGAGCCAGGACTCCTGGGTTCTCTCTCTGGCTCTGGGAGGGGAGTGGGGGCTGGGAGCCAGGACTCCTGGGTTCTCTCTCTGGCTCTGGGAGGGGAGTGGGGGCTGGGAGCCAGGACTCCTGGGTTCTCTCTCTGGCTCTGGGAGGGGAGTGGGGGCTGGGAGCCAGGACTCCTGGGTTCTCTCCAGACCTCTGGGAGAGGAACTGGCAGAGTTAGCAGAGAGGAAATCTCCATGGAGCAGGATGGGGGCAGGGCCCAGCCTTGGCTGGGGAGGGTGGTCGGTGGAGGGGACAAACCTCGTGTGGGGGGCTGGCTCCTCCAGCAGCAGGGGCTTGATGTCGGCGGTGCAGGGGGGCAGGCTGGGGGCCAGCAAGGCCGGCAAGCTGGGGCTGGAGAAGACCTCGCGCAGGAACTCCTCATTCCTCCTCGCCGCCCCCCGGAGCGACTCCTCCCTGCTGCAGGGACAGGCAGGGTCAGCCAGGACTCCTGGGTTCCCTCCCTGGCTCGGGCGGGGGGGCTGGGAGCCAGGACTCCTGGGTTCCCTCCCTGGCTCGGGCTGGGGGGCTGGGAGCCAGGACTCCTGGGTTCCCTCCCTGGCTCGGGCTGGGGGGCTGGGAGCCAGGACTCCTGGGTTCCCTCCCTGGCTCGGGCTGGGGGGCTGGGAGCCAGGACTCCTGGGTTCCCTCCCTGGCTCGGGCGGGGGGGCTGGGAGCCAGGACTCCTGGGTTCCCTCCCTGGCTCGGGCTGGGGGGCTGGGAGCCAGGACTCCTGGGTTCCCTCCCTGGCTCAGGCGGGGGGGCTGGGAGCCAGGACTCCTGGGTTCCCTCCCTGGCTCGGGCGGGGGGGCTGGGAGCCAGGACTCCTGGGTTCCCTCCCTGGCTCGGGGCGGGGGGGCTGGGAGCCAGGACTCCTGGGTTCCCTCCCTGGCTCGGGCTGGGGGGCTGGGAGCCAGGACTCCTGGGTTCTCTCCCGGCTCTGGGAGGGGAGTGGGAGCTGGTGGGTCAGAGAAGGGGGGGCTGGGAACCCGAACGCCTGGGTTCTCTCCTGGCTGTGGGAGGAGAGGGGGGGCTTGTAGGCTGGAGCACCCCCTAGTGCCCCCCCGCAGCACAGCACCCCCTAGCGCCCAGCACTGCCTGCCAGAGGAGAGCCCCCCGCAGACACCCCCCAGAGCTTGCAGCGCGCAGGCCCCCTGGACCTGGAGGTGGTCGAGTCCCCAGAGTCCGTCCCAGTGATGGCGTCCAGGTACCGGATCACATCCAGCAGCTGCTCCATGAACCGGAGCTGCCGCTCGGCACTGGCCTCTCCCTGCAGAGAGATGGTGGTGAGAGCGCCCCCTGCAGCTCGCTGCTACGCCACTCCCCTCCCCTCCCCTCCCAGAGCCAGGAGAGAACCCAGGCGTCCGGGCTCCCAGCCCCCATCCCCTCCCAGAGCCGGGAGAGAACCCAGGCGTCCGGGCTCCCAGCCCCCCTCTCCTCCCAGAGCCGGGAGAGAACCCAGGCGTCCGGGCTCCCAGGCCCCCTCCCCTCCCAGAGCCGGGAGAGAACCCAGGCGTCCGGGCTCCCAGGCCCCCTCCCCTCTCAGAGCCGGGAGAGAACCCAGGCGTCCGGGCTCCCAGCCCCCCTCCCCCCCCAGAGCCGGGAGAGAACCCAGGCGTCCTGGCTCCCAGCCCCCCCTCCCCTCCCAGAGCCGGGAGAGAACCCAGGAGTCCGGGCTCCCAGGCCCCCTCCCCTCCCAGAGCCGGGGGAGAACCCAGGCGTCCGGGCTCCCAGCCTCCCTCCCCTCCCAGAGCCGGGAGAGAACCCAGGCGTCCGGGCTCCCAGCCTCCCTCCCCTCCCAGAGCCGGGAGAGAACCCAGGCGTCCGGGCTCCCAGCCTCCCTCCCCTCCCAGAGCCGGGAGAGAACCCAGGCGTCCGGGCTATCCTAGACTCCAACACCTTAATGAGATCGAGCTCCTCGGATCGACACAGCAGCAGGTCGGAGCCCAGTTTGGCCATTTCTGTCAGGAGAGAACAGAGCCAGTGAAACCCTCACGCTGGGACGGGCCTGCCCCGCCCCTGGGCTGGGGCCTGGTGGTAAAATCCAGAGCAGGGGGCTGGGAGCCAGGACTCCTCGGTTCTCCCCCCAGCTCTGGGAGGGGAGGGGGGGCTGGTGGGTTAGAGCTGGGGGGCGGGGCTGGGAGCCAGGACTCCTGGGTTCTCCCCCCAGCTCTGGGAGGGGAGTGGGGGCTGGGGGGGTTAGAGGGGGGCTGGGAGCCAGGACTCCTGGGTTCTCCCCCCAGCTCTTGGAGGGGAGTGGGGGCTGGGGGGTTACAGGGGGGCTGGGAGCCAGGACTCCTGGGTTCTCTCCCCAGCTCTGGGAGGGGAGTGGGGGCTGGTTGGTTAGAGCTGGGGGGCGGGGCTGGGAGCCAGGACTCCTGGGTTCTCCCCCCAGCTCTAGGAGGGGAGTGGGGGCTGGGGGGTTACAGGGGGGCTGGGAGCCAGGACTCCTGGGTTCTCTCCCCAGCTCTGGGAGGGGAGGGGGGACTGGGGGGTTAGAGGGGGGCGGGGAGCCAGGACTCCTGGGTTCTCCCCCCAGCTCTGGGAGGGGAGGGGGGGCTGGTGGGTTAGAGCTGGGGGGCGGGGCTGGGAGCCAGGACTCCTGGGTTCTCCCCCCAGCTCTGGGAGGGGAGGGGGGGCTGGGGGGTTACAGGGGGGCTGGGAGCCAGGACTCCTGGGTTCTCCCCCCAGCTCTGGGAGGGGAGGGGGGGCTGGTGGTTAGAGCAGGGGGCGGCGCTGGGAGCCAGGACTCCTGGGTTCTTTCCCGGCTTTGGGAGGGGACGGGGGTCTCTGGGGGCTTGGAGGGGGGTCAGCCCTCATACATGGGCAGCTCTGGGTTGAGCTGGACACACCTTGAGTTTTCTCCTCCGTCTGCGAGTCCGTGAGGGTGGCGAATCGCTCCCGGAGGGGGGGGTTCGCTCTGGGGGCCAGGGGGAGAAAGCGTCACCGCAGGAGCCAGGCTGACGTGCCCAGCCCAGCTCTGGGCAATTCACCCCCCGCTTCGCCCTGGGGAGCTAAGGGGGGTCCCGGGGGGCGCTGGGGGGTGCTAGGGAGGTCCCAGGGGGGCACTGGGGGTGTCCCAGGTACTGGGAGGGAGGTCTGGGGGGGCTCTAGGAGAATCCCGGGGGCACTAAGGGGATCCTGGGGGGGCGCTGGGGGGGTCCCAGGTACCGGGAGCTGGGGGGTCTGGGGGCACTAGCGGGAGTCCCGGGGGGCGCTAGGGGAGGCGCTAAGGGGGGTCTCGGGGGGGGCCCGGGGGGCAATAGGGGGGTCCCGGAGGGGCGCTGGGGGGTCTCGGGGGGTCTGGTACCAGGCACTAGGGGGGCACTAGGGGGGGACCCGGGGGGGCACTAAGGGGGGGTCCCGGGTACGGGGCGCTGGGGGAGGCGCTAAGGGGGGTCTTGGGGGGGCACTAGGGGGGGTCCCGGGTACGGGGCGCTGGGGGGGGTCTGGGGGAGGCGCTAAGGGGGGTCTCGGGGGTTCCGGTACCGGGCACTAGGGTGGCACTAGGGGGGTCCCAGGGGGCGCTGGGGGGGCGCTAGGGGGAGTCCCTGGGGGGGCACTAGGGGGGTCCCGGGTACGGGGCGCGGGGGGGGGTCGGGGGGCACTAGGGGGAGTCCCGGGGGGGCACTAGGGGAGGCGCTAAGGGGGGTCTCGGGGGGGGGCCCAGGGGGCACTAGGGGGGGTCCCGGGTACGGGGCGCTGGGGGGGTCTGGGGGGGCGCTGGGGAGGAGCTAAGGGGGGTCTCGGGGGGTCCGGTACCGGGCGCAGAGCCAGGCCAGCAGCTCCAGGCGCTGGCGGGGTCGGGGGGGCACTAGGGGGGGTCACTGCGGGGCACTGGGCGGGTGGGGGGGGCAGTAGGGGGGGTCCCGGGTACGGGGCGCGGGGGTGGGCGCTGGGGGAGGCGCTAAGGGGGGTCTTGGGGGGGGCCCCGGGGGGCACTAGGGGGGTCCCGGGTACGGGGCGCTGGGGGAGGCGCTGAGGGGGGTCTCGGGGGGGGCCCGGGGGCACTGGGGGGGGGTCCCAGGTACGGGGCGCTGGGGGGGTCTGGGGGAGGCGCTGGGGGAGGCGCTAAGGGGGGTCTCGCGGGGGCACTAGGGGGGGTCCCGGGGGGGCGCTGGGGGGGTCGGGGTGGCACTAGGGGGGTCCCGGGGGGCACTAGGGGGGGTCCCGGGGGGGCACTAGGGGGGTCCCGGGTACGGGGCCCGGGGCGCTGGGGGAGGCGCGAAGGGGGGTCTCGGGGGGGGGCCCGGGGGCGCGGGGGGCGGCGCTGAGGGGGGTCTCGGGGGGGGCCCGGGGGCACTGGGGGGGGTCCCAGGTACGGGGCGCTGGGGGGGTCTGGGGGAGGCGCTGGGGGAGGCGCTAAGGGGGGTCTCGGGGGGGCACTAGGGGGGGTCCCGGGGGGGCGCTGGGGGGGTCGGGGGGGCACTAGGGGGGGTCCCGGGGGGGCACTAGGGGGGTCCCGGGGGGGCACTAGGGGGGTCCCGGGTACGGGGCCCGGGGGCGCTGGGGGAGGCGCTAAGGGGGGTCTCGGGGGGGGCCCGGGGGCGCTGGGGGAGGCGCTGAGGGGGGTCTCGGGGGGGTCCGGTACCGGGCGCAGAGCCAGGCCAGCAGCTCCAGGCGCTGGGCCGAGGGGGCGCAGAGGAGCCCCAGGGCCGCCCCAGGCTCGGCCAGGAAAACTCCGTCCAGCAGGGGGCAGCGCAGCTCCTGGGGGGACACAGGGGGTCAGATGGCTCCCCCCCACCACGGCACAATGGTTCCGCCCGCCTGGCCCCCCGTGTGATCCTCCCGCCCAGCACCCCCCTACCCCCACTAGGTGCGATGGTCCCGCCCGACAACCCTCCTCGGCACAATGGACTCACCCAGGTGCGATGGTCCCACCCGGCGCCCCCCTCCCCCCGGAGGTGTGATGGTTCCGCCCGGCGCCCCCTTCCCCCTCCGGGTGCGATGGTCCCGCTCGGTACCTTCAGTTGCTCATACACCGAGGCTGCCGCGAGCGCTGCCATCTTTCCTGCAGCCCGCGTAGCGCTGAGCCCCGCTCCAATTGGCCAGCGCAGCTGCCACTCACACTGACCTGCAGCGGTCATTGGCTGATGGCGTCACGAAAGCCACGCCCCTTTCCTATCCCGCTCCACTGTGCAGAGAGGGGCGGGGCCGGGTGACGATTATCGGGGCGGGGTGAAGGGCCGGGGCTGGGTTAAGGTTGGGGGCGGGGCCGGGTTAAGGTTATCATCGCGGGGTAAGGGGGCGGGGCCGGGTTAAGGTTAGCAGGGCCGGGTGAAGGGGCGGGGCCGGGTTAAGGTTATCGGCGCGGGGTAAGGGGGCGGGGCCAGGTTCAGGTTATCGGTGCAGGTTAAGGGGGCGGGGCCGGGTTAAGGTTACCGGTGTGGGGTAAGGGGGCGGGGCCAGGTGAAGGGTAGCAGGGCGGGATGAAGAGGCGGGCCGGGTTAAGGTTATCAGGGCCGGGTTAAGGTTATCGGCGCGGGGTAAGGGGGCGGGGCCGGGTTAAGGTTATCGGCGCAGGTTAAGGGGGCGGGGCCGGGTTAAGGTTATCGGCGCGGGGTAAGGGGGCGGGGCCGGGTGAAGGTTAGGGGTGGTGTTATTAGCAGGGCGCAGAGTCCGCAGCATGGGGGGGGGGGCTGTGCCAGGCAGCTCTTGCCGTTAGCCCCTCCCCCCTCTGGCCGGGGGGGCCGGTCCATGGGCTCAGAGGAAGCAGCGTTTCCTCTGCTCACAAAGGCAGGAAGCCGGAGGCGCTGCAGGAGGGGGGCACTGGGGGGGGCCTGTGGCTCTTCCAGGCTGGATGGGAAGTCAGGGGAGATTTGGCCAGGGGAGAGCGCCCCCCGCCGAGCCCCCCAGTGCCCAGCCCTGCCCGCCAGAGGAGAGCTCCCCCTGCCCCCCCGCCGAGCCCCCAGCCGGTGCCCCCCAGCACCCAGCCCTGCCCGCCAGAGGAGAGCTCCCCCTGCCCCCCCGCCGAGCCCCCAGCCGGTGCCCCCCAGCACCCAGCCCTGCCCGCCAGAGGAGAGCTCCCCCTGCCCCCCCACCGAGCCCCCCCGCCGGTGCCCCCCCGCACCCAGCCCTGCCTGACAGGAGAGAGTGCCCCCCACCCCGCCAACGAGCACCCCCTGCCAAACACCTGGCCCAGCGCCCCCCGCCGAGTCCTCCGCCCGGTGCCCCCCAGCACCCAGCCCTGACTCCAGAGGAGAGCTCCCCCTGCCCCCCCGCCGAGCCCCCCAGCCGGTGCCCCCCAGCACCCAGCCCTGCCTGCCAGGAGAGAGTGCCCCCCACCCGCCAACGAGCACCCCCTGCCAAACACCTGGCCCAGCGCCCCCCGCCGAGCCCTCCGCCCGGTGCCCCCCAGCGCCCAGCCCTGCCCGCCAGGGGAGAGCTCCCCCTGCCCCCCCGCCGAGCCCCCCCGCCGGTGCCCCCCAGCACCCAGACCTGCCTGCCAGGAGAGAGTGCCCCCCACCCTGCCGACGAGCACCCCCTGCCAAACACCTGGCCCAGCGCCCCCCGCCGAGTCCTCCGCCCGGTGCCCCCCAGCGCCCAGCCCTGACTCCAGGGGAGAGCTCCCCCTGCCCCCCCGCCGAGCCCCCCCGCCGGTGCCCCCCAGCACCCAGCCCTGCCTGCCAGGAGAGAGTGCCCCCCACCCTGCCGACGAGCACCCCCTGCCAAACACCTGGCCCAGCGCCCCCCGCCGAGCCCTCCGCCCGGTGCCCCCCAGCGCCCAGCCCTGCCCACCAGGGGAGAGCTCCCCCTGCCCCCCCGCCGAGCCCCCCAGCCGGTGCCCCCCAGCACCCAGCCCTGCCTGCCAGGAGAGATTGCCCCCCACCCCACCAACGAGCACCCCCTGCCAAACACCTGGCCCAGCGCCCCCCGCCGAGCCCTCCGCCCGGTGCCCCCCAGCGCCCAGCCCTGACTCCAGGGGAGAGCTCCCCCTGCCCCCCCACCAAGCCCCCCAGCCGGTGCCCCCCAGCACCCAGCCCTGCCTGCCAGGAGAGAGTGCTCCCCACCCTGCCGACGAGCACCCCCTGCCAAACACCTGGCCCAGCGCCCCCTGCCGAGCCCTCCGCCCGGTGCCCCCCAGCGCCCAGCCCTGACTCCAGGGCAAATCTCACAGTTCTGCTCCCCCAGCTCCGGACGCAGCTGGCTGCGCAGGGGAAGGGCGGTGCTGGGAAGGGAAGCTGCAGGATGGATGGGGATGGGGGGCTGCTCAGGGAAGGGGGAAAAGGCCTGATACAGGTTCCCTCCCCCGGGGCAGGCTCCAGGGACTGATCCCCAGCTTGATCCCCACCCACAGCCAAGGCCCAGCGAGAAACTGGCCATGGCCTCTGCTAGGGGAAAAGTGAGGTTCTGACCCACCAGCCCCACTCTGCTCCCGGAGCCAGGAGAGAACCCAGGAGTCCTGGCTCCCAGCCCCCCCCTGCTGTAACCACCAGCCCCCACTCCCCTCCCAGAGCCGGGAGAGAACCCAGGAGTCCTGTGCTGGGGAGAAGAATCCCCTGCTGGAAAACACTGCAGGAAGAGGGGGTTTAAGTCCAGCTTTATTGTCCCTGCTGGTTCCCAGCCCCGCCCCCCCTTCACAGCCCCTGGACACCCCGACAACAGCACGTCTGCTGCACTAGGTGGGGGGAAGTGTTAGAACAGTGAAAAAACAACCCCCCCCCCCCCCAGCCACGGGCCCAAGCATCGGCTAGTGAGGATCAGTGTGACTGTCTGGCACCTGAACACACACACACGCATGGCACATCCCCTCCGGCAGAGACACGCCAGGGTTCCTCTCCTCCAGCAGGGACACGTACGTGGGGACACCCATGGGACAGCTCCTCCAGCAGGGATGGACAGACGGACACCGTTCTTTCCTGGCTCCCAGGTCTCTGCTGCAAACCCACCGCAACACAATCTGGTTTTCAGGCCGGGAACCCTACTGAGAACTGGTTCTAGAGTTGCCAACTAGCCCCAGTTCCAATCCAGTTGTTCAAAACCCACGAGCACATGGCTGGACGTGGTCCAGGTCAGCGTTCAGTCTCGGGGTGACATTCCAGTGTAGGCATTGCGGTGAGGTCTGATGGGGAAGTGTCCTGATTCAACTTCTGGAGCTGCAAGTTCTAGACTCCAGCAGCGTAGCCTAACTGGCTCTAGAACCAAAAGAGACCAGCAAGGCAGGCGACTGGGCTCTGGATCCTTGTTCTAGGGCCCAGGTTCCAGACCTGGCACTGGAGATCACTCGACCCACTTCGAGATCTGCCGGTTCTAGACTCTGGCATGATTATTACTCTCATGGTGGCTCTAGAACCAATGGTCCAAACAAGATGGGCATTCTCTAGCTTTGTTGTATAGCCAGGGAGGTTCCAAACCTGGCCCACATGGCTTTTAAAGGATAATGCTCAAGCAATAAGGTTCTAGATAGGGTGGATCACCAATCCTGGCTACAGGTCCCAGACCTGGCACTGGAGAATCCTGAACATGGTTCTAGGGCTGTAGCTTGTAGGTTCCATCATAGTAGATTGGTAGCTTTAGAACCAAAAGGTCTCAACAAGGCAGGTAAATGTTGGCTCTGGATCCTGGTTCCAGAACTGCTGTTCCAGACCTGGCACTGGCTAATGGGGATTCCTTCACCCACATCTAGAGCTGCAGGATCTAGATTGTGGAATGGTAGCTCAGTGTCTTATAACTCTCACTGTTGCTTTAGAGCAAAAGAAGGCAGTTAATATAGGTCCTCTGTCTTTGTTTTAGAGATGCATATTGCAGACCTGGTTCTGTAGATTCCTTAATCCACTTCTAGAACTGCAGGTTCTAGACTCCACCTTGGTGGTTTCTAACTCTTATTATGGCTCTAGAACTACTGGCTCAAACAAGGCAGACAATTGTTGGTTCCACATCCTGGTTCCAGAGCTTCAGGTTCCAGATCTCGCATGTGGTTTTGAAATGGTAGTTCTGGTGCAATCAGATTCTAGGTGCAGCTGATCTCCCCCATTCTAGAGGCCCAGATTGCAGACATGGCATTAGCAGTCAAGATTTCTTAATCTGCCTCTATAGCTGCACGTTCTATGCTCCAGCATGATCGTTTACTGGCTTAATATTCTCCTAATTGAACCTCTAGAACCAAATGTCCAAACAAGATAGTTGATGCAGGTTCCAGGTTCACGTTCTGATGGTTCTGCAATGGCTCTGGGGCACCGCTGAATTCTAGAGGTCCAGGTTCCAGACGTGGCATGGCATTCAAGCTCCCATCTGTAGAGCGAAGAGTTCTAGGCTCCAGCATGACTTCACTGGGTTTTATTTTCCTTGTAGTTCCGGAACCAAAAGTGCAAACAAGGAAGTTAATTGCAGCTTCTGGGTCCCTATTCCAGAGCTGCAGGTTCCAGACCTGGCTCCAGAGCACAGATCCCAGAAAAGGCAGGTCTAGATTCATCCCCGCAGGTTCTAGCGTCCTGCCAAGGCCTAGGTTAGCCACATATCCCCTGGTAACCCCACCGACGCCTAGATTAGCCATGGGGCTCATGGGGGGTGGCAGGGGCTACGTGGGGTAACGCTGGAAGCTGCCACCCTCTTGCTCACATTCGGAGGGTGGCGGCGTGAAGAAGCAGCCTGGGGAGGAGGTGGGTGTCTGGCCGTGGCCGTCGGGGGCTCCGGGGGTCGCTGGCGATCCCTCGGCCAGCCCCAGTTCCCTTTCAAAGTCCAGCAGCTGCCCCATGAAGTTGAAGTTGGGCGAGATGTCGGCCTTCTTGCGCTTGACCAGGTCGTAGGCGTCGTTGAGCGACAGGTTGAGGCGCTGCATGAGGTAGGCCACCGTCACCGTCACCGAGCGGCTCACACCCGCCAGGCAGTGAACAAGGATGCCGCAGTTCTGGGACACGGCCTCGTCTAGGGAGGGGGAGAGACGGGGATGGGGATGGGGAGGGGGGTTACGGGAGCGTCGGCATTGTCGGCACCCTCTCTAGGGTATGGCCGTCGTTAGCAGCCCCTTGAAGTCAGAGAACTGCATAGACGAGCTCCGCTGGGTTCTCCAGTCCCTGGGGGAGGACGGGGGGAAGGGCTGGACCATGGTCAGTGAGATGGAGAGGGGGCTCATGGGGTGGGATGGGAACTCAGGCAGTGGGGAGGAGGAAGGGGGATGGAATGGACCACGGTCACTGGTCCATAGGGAGTCGGGGGACTGAAGATGGGAAGGACATACAGGGACATACGGGGCAGACCAGACCACGGTCAATGAGCCATGGGGGCAGTGGACGGGATGGACCACGGTCTCTGAGGTATGGGGGCAGGGGGAACAAGGAGAGGATGGATGGACAACAGCCAATGCGAGGCAGAGGGGGCTGATGGGATTGCAAGGAACCAAAGTCAATGAGCTGAGGGGGACATGGGGAAGGATTGGGAGGGGGTAGAGAGGGTTTACTGGGGGTGAGGGTACAGATGGGGGGCGCTGTGGGGGCGTCGTGGGGCCAGCAGGGCTCCCGGGCACGGGGGGCAGAGAGGCTGCACTGGGACTGGAGGCACAGGTGGGGGCACCGTGGGGGGCGCCGTGGGGCCGGCAGGGCTCCCGGGCACGGGGGGCAGAGAGACTGCACTGGGACTGGGGGCACAGGTGGGGGCACCGTGGGGGGCGCCGTGGGGCCGGCAGGGCTCCCGGGCACGGGGGGCAGAGAGGCTGCACTGGGACTGGGGGCACAGGTGGGGGCGCCGTGGGGGGCGCCGTGGGGCCGGCAGGGCTCCCGGGCACGGGGGGCAGAGAGGCTGCACTGGGACTGGGGGCACAGGTGGGGGCGCCGTGGGGCACCGGCACTCACCGATGAAGGCGATGGCCTCCGGGAAGAAGCGGGCCAGGTTCTGGCTCCAGTGGTCCGAGATGGGGATCTGCTTGTAGCGGAAGCCGCCCTGCTCCTCAAAGAGGTTGGGCAGGTTGGGGGTGACGTTGAGGACGTAGCGGATGCCGAGCCGGGCCAGCGTCTCCATGTTGGCCGAGTCTCGGGCGCTGCCCAGGTAGAGGTGAGGCAGGATCTGCACCGGGTAGGACGGGGGGCTGGCTGCCTCCGAGTCCCCCCCCCCGCCGCTCAGGGGTCCCGAGTCCCCGTCCGAGCCCAGGCTCAGCCCCCCCAGCCCCACCACCGGGGTCCCTGTAGGAGCGGGGGAGCTGCTGGCGCCGGGCACCTCCGGGCTGGTCTCGCAGTGATCTGGCCACTCGGACTGGAACTTGGAGAAGCCCCCTGCGGGCGGAGCAGGTGTGTTAGTATCAGTGATATTCTAGTGGGCCCTGGGGCAGGGCCGTCACCCCCAGCTCCGCTCAGACCCCCCTCTCCCGCCTGGGATCGCACCGGGGAAACTGAGGCACAGCCAGACCCTCCCCTAGGCCGCTGGGCCTGTGTCTCTGCTCTGCAGTGAGCGGGGGCGGGGGGCAGCGAGGGGCGGGGGCCCGGCCGCGGCACCGACCTTGCAGGTAATACGCCGTGCAGCCTTCCTCCCGCAGCTTGCGCAGGAGCGTGGCCAGCACCGACTCCTGGCCGCAGCGCGGCAGCGTGGCCGTGGCCTCGTCGTACAGCAGGACGGCGCCCGGCGCGGGCGGGAGCAGCGCCCGCACCGACAGCTTCCCCTTGCGCAGCCGCCTCAGCAGCAGCCCCGGCAAGGCCACGCTCAGCGCCCGGGCCACGTGGCAGGAGTCGTAGCGCTCCCGGCTGCGGCAATCCAGGATGTGCAGCCGGGCAGCCGGGGACGCCAGCTCCCCGCAGAGCCACAGGGTGGATTTCCCCAGGGCTTCCATGGGGACAAGCCGGTCCTGTCCCACGGCGCCACGGCTCAGCGTGGACCCGGGCTGGCGAGGCGGCCGCCTGGACTCAGGTCACCGGCTGCCCATCCGCCTCTGGAGGGGCCAGCGGACGCCCCCGTCGCTGTCCCCGTCTGTGCGCGTGGGGGTGAGGCCAGGGCAGATCTCAACCCCTGGAGCGAGGGCAGCTCGGGGTCACGGCTCCAGCCCCTGGCGGCTTCGCAGGGAGGCGTCCCCCGATCCCAGGAGCAGCTTCCTCTCCAGTCGCCGCTGCCTGGCTGGGCTGCAGAGCCTGGGGTGGCCGGAGAAAGGCCTCAGCCCGGGATAGAGCCGGGGCACAGGGGGCATCTGGGTGGTGAGGGAGACGAGGCCCAGCTGCCACTCGGGGCTCCACGCAGACCTGCCAGGGAGAGCGGATGGGAGTCAGCGAGCCGCAGTGGGGGGAGGGAGAGCAGGAGATCCTAGCACCATGCCGGCCCCCTGCATCCTGCCCCAGAGCCGTGACACATCCCCTGGGAGCACAGCCCGTGGGGCGGGAAGTGTGACTGCTGGCGCCCCTCACTCCCGACCCGCAGCCCCTGCCAGCCCAGCCCTGCCCCCCCAGCCCTGCTGGCGCCCCTCACTCCCGACCCGCAGCCCCTGCCAGCCCAGCCCTGCCCCCCCAGCCCTGCCGGTGCCCCTCACTCCCGACCCGCAGCCCCTGCCAGCCCAGCCCTGCCCCCCCAGCCCTGCCGGTGCCCCTCACTCCCGACCCGCAGCCCCTGCCAGCCCAGCCCTGCCCCCCCAGCCCTGCCGGTGCCCCTCACTCCCGACCCGCAGCCCCTGCCAGCCCAGCCCTGCCCCCCCAGCCCTGCCGGTGCCCCTCACTCCTGACCCGCAGCCCCTGCCCCCCCAGCCCTGCCGGTGCCCCTCACTCCCGACCCACAGCCCCCTGCCCCGGCTCCAGGCTGTAGCTGGCTCCCTGCGCAGAGGATGTGGAGGGCGTGGGGGGAGGGGAGCGGCTCAGCTGGCGTCCATGGGCCAGGCCCGGTGAAGGGCCCAGCCGAGGGTCTGGCCAGCTGCCAAGCGCTGATGTCAGCGTTAATTTGGCACCGGTATGAATAATTGATACTAACAGGAACCACAGACGTCCTCCGCCAGAGCATCCCCCTGGGACCCTGCCTGGGCTGGGGGGTCAGGATGCCTGGGTTCTCTCCCAGCTCTGCGAGGGTAGTGGGGCCTGGGGGTTTAGAATGTGGGGGGAGGGCTGGGGGTCAGGACACCTGGGTTCTATCCCCAGCTCTGCCCCCATGCTGCTGTGTGACCTTGGATAAGTCGCCTCCCATCTGTGCCTCAGTTTCCCCTATCACTTCTTTGTCTGTCCATGGCAGCGTGCCCTGGTGGGCAGAGCCCGGGACTCAGGACTCCTGGCTCGTATTCCCTGCTTTGCCACTGCCCTCCGGGGTGAACGTGTGCAATTCACAACACCGCTTTGTGCCTCGGTTCCCCCACCGGGCAGGATGCCGCCGAGCCCCTTGATCCAGCGCTCCAGGAGCGGCTGCTGAAATGCGCTGGACAGGAGCAAGTCGCCGTGCGGGGTCCCAGGGGACGACGGTTCTAGTGCGCAAACGGGGTAGCGCACAGGCCCAGGAAGAGGGGCTGAGTGGGCAGGACGGTTCTACCTCTGTGCTCTGCCAGCACCTGTGGCCTCACCTGCGCTGGCTCCTGCTCAGCAGTGCCCTGTGAGGTGGGGGCAAGCAATGCTCACTGCAGGTGGGAAAACTGAGGCACAGAGCAGGAAAGCAATTTGCTCACCTCTGCTCTAGTCCTGAATCTGTCATCAGGAGTCCTGGCTCCCAGCCCCTCCTGTTCTAACCACCAACCCCCTCCCAGAGCCGGGGAGAGAACCCAGGAGTCCTGGCTCCCAGCCCCTCCTGTTCTAACCACCAGCCCCCTCCCAGAGCCAGGGAGAGAACCCAGGAGTCCTGGCTCCCAGCCCCTCCTGTTCTAACCACCAGCCCCCTCCCAGAGCCGGGGAGAGAACCCAGGAGTCCTGGCTCCCAGCCCCTCCTGGTCTAACCAGCACCCCCCACTGCCCTCCCAGAGCCGGGGAGAGAACCCAGGAGTCCTGGCTCCCAGCCCCTCCTGTTCTAACCACCAGCCCCCTCCCAGAGCCGGGGAGAGAACCCAGGAGTCCGGGCTCCCAGCCCCTCCTGTTCTAACCACCAACCCCCTCCCAGAGCCGGGGAGAGAACCCAGGAGTCCTGGCTCCCAGCCCCTCCTGGTCTAACCAGCACCCCCCACTGCCCTCCCAGAGCCGGGGAGAGAACCCAGGAGTCCTGGCTCCCAGCCCCTCCTGGTCTAACCAGCACCCCCCACTGCCCTCCCAGAGCCGGGGAGAGAACCCAGGAGTCCTGGCTCCCAGCCCCTCCTGTTCTAACCACCAGCCCCCTCCCAGAGCCGGGGAGAGAACCCAGGAGTCCGGGCTCCCAGCCCCTCCTGGTCTAACCACCAGCCCCCACCGCCCTCCCAGAGCCGGAGCCGGAGCCGGAGAGAACCCAGGCGTCCGGGCTCACTCACCACAATGACCCCAGCCCCTGTCCGTCTGGATCCCGCCCCCTGCTCCGCTCCGCTCCGCTCCGCTCCCCCTGGCCGCTGCCCGCCGCCCACAGTCCGCGGAGCCCCTGGGCCCCGCCCGAGGCCCCGCCAGGCTCCCGGCGCTGGGGCTGCGGCGGGCGGTGCGCAGGGCCCGCCCGGCTCCACGTGCGGGCTGTGTACAGCCCGGGGCCACGCCCAGCCCGGCCCGGATTGGTGGGGAAGAGCCTGAGTGGGCGGGGCGTGACAACCTGGGGGGCTGGGAGCCAGGACTCCTGGGTTCTCTCCCGGCTCTGGGAGGGGAGTGGGGGCTGGTGGGTCAGAGAGCAGGCGGGGCTGGGAGCCAGGACTCCTGGGTTCTCTCCCTGACTCTGGGAGGGGAGTGGGGGCTGGTGGGTCAGAGCCGGGGGGCTGGGAGCCAGGACTCCTGGGTTCTCTCCCCGGCTCTGGGAGGGGAGTGGGGGCTGGTGGGTCAGAGCAGGCGGGGCTGGGAGCCAGGACTCCTGGGTTCTCTCCCCAGCTCTGGGAGGGGAGTGGGGGCTGGTGGGTCAGAGCAGTGGGGGGCTGGGAGCCAGGACTCCTGGGTTCTCTCCCCAGCTCTGGGAGGGGAGTGGGGGCTGGTGGTTAGAGCAGGGGGGGCTGGGAGCCAGGACTCCTGGGTTCTCTCCCTGACTCTGGGAGGGGAGTGGGGGCTGGTGGGTCAGAGCAGGCGGGGCTGGGAGCCAGGACTCCTGGGTTCTCTCCCTAGCTCTGGGAGGGGAGTGGGGGCTGGTGGGTCAGAGCAGGCGGGGCTGGGAGCCAGGACTCCTGGGTTCTCTCCCCGGCTCTGGGAGGGGAGTGGGGGCTGGTGGGTCAGAGCGCGGGGGCTGGGAGCCAGGACTCCTGGGTTCTCTCCCTGGCTCGGGGGTGGGGGCGTGTCTGGTGGGGGAGAGGAGGGTGGGGTTCTCCTCCTGCCTGTGGAACAGAGGAAGCGGCAGGACTCCTGGGTCCTTTATCTCTCCATGCCTTTGGAGGCAGGCCAAATCCCATGGCCTCTGTGTGTGACTCAGTTTCCCTGTTGGGTGCTCTGTCAGGCCCGGGCTCGGCGCCCCGCAGGCTGACTCAGAGCACCGGGGCGCGGGGAGACAGGAGCCCAGAATAGTCGAACAATCTCACCCTCCCACAACACAGCTCCTGTCGCCTTGGCAACGAGCAGAACTCCTCCAGCCGAGTGGGAGGGGGCTGGGGGGAGGATCGCTCGCTGGGAGGCTGACCCCTCATCGCCAGGTGTTAATTAATCCCAGCCACAGGGCAGGTAACAAATGCGGAAACTGAGTCACAGGCCTGCAGCCATGTCCCCCTCCCCCAGGAGGGGTGAGTCAGAGGCACGGGACGGCCTGATGCTCACTCCCTGTTCTGGCAACCAAATCAGACCCCTCTCTGCAGCTGAGGGGACCCAGGAGTCCTGGCCGCCAGCCCCGCACCCCCTGCTCTGCCCAGGCCCCGGCTCAGTGCTGGTTAGTCACCCGGAGCGGGCGGATGGTGTCATCTGGGCCCATGACGAGTCCCCAGAGACACGCTGGAACTCAGCGACTCATGGCAAACCCACGCAGCCTGCAGTGCACCCCCAGGACACGCGCTCACATCCGCCCCCCAGCACCCTCACACACAGGGCCCCCTGCTCTGCCCCACCTGACACACAGCCCTCCTGGAGCTGGGAGAGAACCCAGGAGTCCTGGCTCCCAGCCCCCCGCCCCGCTCTACCTCACCAGCCCCCACCCCCCTCCCAGAGCCAGGGAGAGAACCCAGGAGTCCTGGCTCCCAGCCCCCCTGCTCTAACCCACCAGACGCCACCCCCCTCCCAGAGCCAGGGAGAGAACCCAGGAGTCCTGGCTTCCAGCCCCCCTGCTCTAACCCACCAGATGCCACCCCCCTCCCAGAGCCAGGGAGAGAACCCAGGAGTCCTGGCTCCCAGCCCCCCTGCTCTAACCCACCAGACGCCACTCCCCTCCCAGAGCCAGGGAGAGAACCCAGGAGTCCTGGCTCCCAGCCCCCTACCCCACCCTATTAAAGCCATAGCTTTCTCTCCAGCCCTGCCACCCCCCTCCCAGCTCCAGGCTCGCTGCTGAGATAATCTTCAGGGCTGGGGGAGGGGAGACACGCCAGCAGTGGGGGCGGGAGGGAAGGGTGGGCACAGCCCCCTCCCTGCCCACAACATGCTGGCTGGCTGGGAGGGCCACCAGCCCCACAGGGTCCCGCTAGGGAGGGAGCAGGACGAATACGTTTGGCCGCTGAGCTGCAGACTTTCTTGCCTCCCAGGGCCATGACTCCTGCAGTGCTGGGGGGCACTGGTCCCCTCTGGGGGGCGCCAGCTCCCATCTGGTCTCAGTGCGGCACTGCCCGGGGCAGGGGGGCAGGGAATGGGACCCGGGGCCTCTCCCCTTGCGCCAGTCCTTAACCACCTGCCTGGGCCAGAGCGGGGCCGAGCTTGGAGACGGGCTACCGGGCTCGATGGGCCTCGCGCCAGCCTGCCCTTCCTGCAGGCATAGCCTGGGCTGCTTCCTGTTTCTCCTGCTGCTCTAAATTTAGAGCGAGAGCAGAGCGGGTCCATGTGCCATCAGCTTCCCACGCAGCCCCGGAGCCGCAGGGCGCGGCAGGAGGAGATGCCTGGGGGCTGAGGCAGCCCCAGAGACGGGGGCCGTGCAGTGACAGGCCAGAGGGCACTGGGCTGAGAAGTGGCACCTCCGCAAGACCAGAGGGGAGGGAGAGGAGGGTCATTGGGGCCTGAGAACGCTCACATGGGGCCCCAATCTCGGCCGGGATCTGGGCGGCACCAGCACCGGGGGTCACGATCTCGGCCGGACTGTGGGCGGCACCAGCACCGGGGGCCCGGATCTCGGCCGGGGTCTGGGCGGCGCCGGCACCGGGGCCCTCGATCTCGGCCGGGGTCTGGATGGCGCCGGGGGCCCCAATCTCGGCCGGGATCTGGGCGGCACCAGCACCAGGGGTCACGATCTCGGCCGGGGTCTGCGCTGCGCTGGCACCGGGGCCCCCGATCTCGGCCGGGGTCTGGGCGGCGCCGGCACCGGGGCCCTCGATCTCGGCCGGGGTCTGGGCGGCGCCGGGGGCCCCGATCACGGCCGGGGTCTGGGTGGCGCCGGCACCGGGGCCCCCGATCTCGGCCGGGGTCTGCGCTGCGCTGGCACCGGGGGCCCTGACCTCGGCCAGGCTGTGGGCGGCACCGGGGCCCCCGATCTCGGCCGGGGTCTGGGTGGCGCCAGCACCACGCCCACGCCTGCTGCCATAGTGTGCCCTGCTCGGCTGATGGACGCTGGGCCGTAGAGAGCTGGAAATGACGCGGCCCCGAGAGGCCATTATAAATAGACAGCGATCGATACCTCGCAGACCAGGCCTCGTGCAGGAGGAACCCGCTCCCGTTTTCCTGCAGCCTCTTCCCGCCTCAGAGAGCCCTGCCCGGAAGGCCCGAGATCAAGGCCCGACCGAGATCAGGGCCCCGTGGCCCCCCAGGCCCCAACCGAGATCAGGGCCCGTCACCCCGGGCGCCCCCCAGGCCCCAGCTGAGATCAGGCCCCGTCGCCCCGGGCGCCCCCCAGACCCCGGCTGAGATCAGGCCCCGTCGCCCCGGGCGCCCCCCAGGCCCCGGCTGAGATCAGGCCCCGTCGCCCCGGGCGCCCCCCAGGCCCCGGCTGAGATCAGGCCCAGTGGCCCCGGGCGCCCCCCAGGCCCCGGCTGAGATCAGGCCCCGTCGCCCCGGGCGCCCCCCCCGCCCCGGCGGGGATCAGGCCCCGTCGCCCCGGGCGCCCCCCCACGGCCCGGCTGAGATCAGGCCCCGTCGCCCCGGGCGCCCCCCCAGGCCCCGGCTGAGATCAGGCCCCGTCGCCCCGGGCGCCCCCCCAGGCCCCGGCTGAGATCAGGCCCCGTCGCCCCGGGCGCCCCCCCAGGCCCCGGCTGAGATCAGGCCCAGTGGCCCCGGGCGCCCCCCCAGGCCCCGGCTGAGATCAGGCCCAGTGGCCCCGGGCGCCCCCCAGGCCCCGGCTGAGATCAGGCCCCGTCGCCCCGGGCGTCCCCCAGGCCCCGGCTGAGATCAGGCCCCGTCGCCCCGGGCGCCCCCCAGGCCCCGGCTGAGATCAGGCCCCGTCGCCCCGGGCGCCCCCCAGGCCCCGGCTGAGATCAGGCCCCGTCGCCCCGGGCGCCCCCCAGGCCCCGGCTGAGATCAGGCCCCGTCGCCCCGGGCGCCCCCCAGGCCCCGGCTGAGATCAGGCCCCGTCGCCCCGGGCGCCCCCCAGGCCCCGGCTGAGATCAGGCCCCGTCGCCCCGGGCGCCCCCCAGGCCCCGGCTGAGATCAGGCCCCGTCACACAGAGATTAACCTGGCTTTTGCTGCCAGCAGCTGAAATGGGGAAACTGAGGCACACTGCTGTGTGGCTGTGGCTAAGCACCCAGCTGAAACTGGGGAGTAGAACGGGGGAAACCGAGGCACAGCGGAGTGCTAGAGGTGACTGTAAGCACCACTTAGCATCTTTCCTGTCTGTAACCCCTCATTTCTCAAGGAGACCTGTTGCTCTCAGACCTGGGCCTGGTTCTGGGGTAGCCTCTTGGATCCGGCGGATTCGGGGTCGGTCCCGGTGCAGGAACCCAGCTGAGGGATCCACTTGTTCTCTGTGCTGCTCACTCCCCCCCACCCCCGCCGCCTGTGAATGGAAACCATGGCAACAGCAAGCGGGTGAGGATGAACTGAGTCATCTTCCAGAGCCCAGCCTGGTTCGGGGCTGCGGGACTGTTGATTCGGGGGGGGGGATATTAACAGCCCCCCCAGCCCTGCCGGTGCCCCTCACTCCCGACCCGCAGCCCCTGCTAGCCGAGCCCTGCCCCCCCGCAGCCCTGCCGGTGCCCCTCACTCCTGCCCCTGCTCTCTGGGCCCCTCCCTCAATGCCTGCAACTCCTCCCCCTGCTCTCTGGGCCCCTCCCCCAACCCCTGCAACTCCTCCCCCTGCTCTCTGGGCCCCTCCCCCAACCCCTGCAACTCCTCCCCCTGTTCTCTGGGCCCCTCCCCCAACCCCTGCAACTCCTCCCCCTGCTCTCTGGGCCCCTCCCCCAGCCCCTGCAACTCCTCCCCCTGCTCTCTGGGCCCCTCCCCCAGCCCCTGCAACTCCTCCCCCTGCTCTCTGGGCCCCTCCCTCAACGCCTGCAACTCCTCCCCCTGCTCTCTGGGCCCCTCCCCCAACCCCTGCAACTCCTCCCCCTGTTCTCTGGGCCCCTCCCCCAACCCCTGCAACTCCTCCCCCTGCTCACTGGGCCCCTCCCCCAGCCCCTCGAACTCCTCCCCCTGCTCTCTGGGCCCCTCCCCCAGCCCCTGCAACTCCTCCCCCTGCTCTCTGGGCCCCTCCCCCAGCCCCTGCAACGCCTCCCCCTGCTCTCTGGGCCCCTCCCCCTCCTCTCTGGGCCCCAACCCCTGCACCTTTCTAACCCCTCCCCCTGTCTTACAGCCCCAACCCCGCTCCTCTGCTCCGCCTCTCGTCCTGGCTGCTCCTCATGCGATTGGCCAATGCCGCCTCGCGCCTCGCCTCGAGGTTGGCCAGTTCTCCCTTCCCGCCCAGCGCGGGAGACGGCGTCGTGTGATTGGCCGCCGCTCAGGCCTCAGGGCCAATCAGAGGAAGGCGCGAAACCGCACGGGGAGCAAGAGAGCCGCCACACTCCGCCTCTTCCAGTTGGCCAGCCTGCCTCTGCCTCTAGCCAATCAGAGGCAGGAAAAGGCACCGCCCTTACGGAGGACCCCAGGGTGGGCTGACATGGCGGGTGCCTGTCCCGAAGTGGACGCGGACGGACGGAAGGGAGAAGCCCACAGCTCCCCCGCATTGCGGAGAGCGGGGAGTCCAGTCACCAGCTCCGCCGAGATCGGGCGGCGCGGGTTATTATCAGGCACTTGTGGGTGACACCTACATCCGGACGGGAAGGACCCCGCAACCCGGAAGTGGGGGCCTCCCTGTCGTACAGAGCCGGCTACATCCGGGCACCGGCGCCGCGGGGCCTAGCGGTGACCGGAGCCCCAGGCTGGTTCATGGGGACGGCTCAAGCCGGCGAGGGCTCCTGATTGGGTGAGGGGCACAGGTCACGTGGCCCCAGGGCGGCGGGAGGAAGTGACGCGGTGGGCACGGAAGGGTCAAGGGCCACACGTGATGTCATCAAAGTATGCGGTGACGTCACTGTGTTGTGTCACATGACGCCGTTGTGAGGCGTATGCTGTCATCTCACTGCAGAGTGATGTCACAGAAGGGCGGGACGTCATGCCTCTCGACTGTTGTCATGGTGACAGTGCACAGCTGGTGATGTCATGGCACTGGGGTGATGATGTCTTGCTGGCTGATGTCATCGAGCGAGGTCACCAGCCCACCTGATGTCACACAGGGTCGCGGCAGTGCTGGGTGATGTCATCGAGTGAGGTCACCAACGCACCTGATGTCACATAGGGTCGCGGCAGTGCTGGGTGATGTCATCGAGTGAGGTCACCAGCCCACCTGATGTCACACAGGGTCGTGGCAGTGCTGGGTGATGTCATCGAGTGAGGTCACCAGCCCACCTGATGTCACACAGGGTCGCGGCAGTGCTGGGTGATGTCATCGAGTGAGGTCACCAGCCCACCTGATGTCACACAGGGTCGCGGCAGTGCTGGGTGATGTCATCGAGTGAGGTCACCAGCCCACCTGATGTCACACAGGGTCGTGGCAGTGCTGGGTGATGTCATCGAGTGAGGTCACCAGCCCACCTGATGTCACACAGGGTCGCGGCAGTGCTGGGTGATGTCATCGAGTGAGGTCACCAGCCCACCTGATGTCACACAGGGTCATGGCAGTGCTGGGTGATGTCATACCAAACGCGGTCATGGTAGCGGGTGGTGGCGCCGGGGAGTGACTTGCTGGTCTCTCTGCACAGGCAGCGGCGGGCGCCATGGAGCCCGACCGGGCGGCGAGCGACCAGATTGGGCCGGGAGCCATCGAGACCAAGATCCATTTCAAGGTCACCCGGTTCATCATGGAGGCAGGTAAAAGCTTGGGGGCTGCCTTGCTGGGGGAGAGAGGAGGGTGGGGCGGTGTGGGGTACAGGGGCGACCGTGCTGCCGGGGGGGCAGTGCCTACTGGGGGATGGGAGGCCCTGCCAAATGGGCAGAATGGGAGGGACAAGGGGCAGCCGACCAGTGTGGGGCATAGACGAGGTGGCCAGTCAATTGGGGGATGCCTAATGGGAAGCCGGCACCATATCCCTGAGGGGGAAGGGGGGCCATGCCAGTTGGGGAAGGGGTGGGTGGCATGTCGGTTGGGGGTGGCTCCCCCCTCCCTCACAGTGACACCTCCCTCCCCCCCAGGGGTGAAGCTGGGCCTGCGCTCCATCCCTGTGGCCACGGCCTGCACCATCTACCACAGTTTCTTCATGGCCACGGTGGCCCCAGGGCCCTATGACCCCTACCTGGTGGCCATGGCTGCGCTGTACCTGGCGGGGAAGGTGGAGGAGCAGCACCTACGCACCCGGGACATCATCAACGTCAGCCACCGGTAACCCCAGCCTGCCTCCGGCCGGGGGTCTGCACCCCGCATCCTAGGGGGTAGAACTGGGGGCCGGGAGCCAGGACTCCTGGGTTCTCTCCCCGGCCCTGGGAGGGGCGGGAGTCTGGTGGCTGGGAGCCAGGATTCCTGGGTTCTCTCCTTGGCTCTGAGAGGGGAGCTGGGTCTGGTGGGTTAGAGCAGGGGGGAGCTGGGAGACAGGACTCCTGGGTTCTTCCCCAGCTCTGGGAGGGGAGTCGCGTCTGCAGGGCTAGAGTAGGAAGGGTGGGGGCCAGGATTCCTGTCTCCCCCGTCCCAGCCCCCGCTAACCTCCCCCTCCCCAGGTACTTACACTCCCAGAGCGACCCCCTGGAACTCGACTCCCATTTCTGGGAGCTGCGGGACAGCATCGTCCAGTGCGAGCTGCTCATGCTGCGGGTGCTCGGCTTCCGCGTCTCCTTCCGGCACCCCCACAAGGTGGGTCCTCAGGACGGGCCTGGGGGCGCAGCGGAGGGACACAGGGGATTTGCCCTGAACCTGCCGCTCTGCCCTGCAAGGAAGGGACTGGCAATGGAGGCTAGGATGCCTGGGTTCTATGGGGAAGGGGGGGCTGGTGGGTTGGAGCTGGGGGCTAGGAGCCAGGACTCCTGGGTCCCCCCTCATCCCATCATCCCCCCATCTCTCCCTGCAGTACCTGCTCCATTACCTGCTCTCCCTGAGGCAGTGGATGAACCGGCACAGCTGGGAGCGAACCCCTGTCTCGGCGGCAGCCTGGGCACTGCTCCGGGACAGCTACCACGGGGGGCTGTGTGTGCGCTACCCCCCTCAGCACGTGGCGGTGGCCGTGCTGTACCTCGCCCTGCACTGCTACGGGGTGGAGGTGCCCGCCCACGCACAGGCCCAGAGACCCTGGTGGCAGGTAAGAGACGCAGGGACTCAGCCCGCACCTTGGGGCCCTTCTCCTAGGGAAACTGAGGCACAGGGGGAAAGTGGCTGGCTCAGGGTAACAGAGAACCAGTGGCGGAGCCCGGGACAGAACCCAGGCGTCCTGCCTCCCAGTCCCCCCTTCTCTGATGCTCTAAAACAGCTTTGCCCCAGCCAGCCAGTCCCTGCCCTGGGGCCGGGTGGGAGCCTGCGCCCCCCAGAGGGGACAGGCCCCATTCCCCGCCCCCCTGAGCCAGCCAGTCCCTGCCCTGGGCCTGAGTGGAAGCCGGCTCCCCCTAGAGGGGAGAGGCCCCTGCCCCATTCCCCGCCCCCCTGAGCCAGCCAGTCCCTGCCCTGGGCCTGAGTGGAAGCCGGCTCCCCCTAGAGGGGACAGGCCCCTGCCCCACTGCAGAGCTCCCCAGCGGTTCATAGGATCTCAGGGTTGGAGGGGACCTCAGGAGGTATCTAGTGCAGTGTCTCTCAGACTTTTCTACTGGTGCCCCCGGTCACACAGCAGCCTCTGAGTGCGACCCCCCACCAATAAATTAACAATACTTTTAAATATATTTAACACCATTATAAATGCTGGAGGCAACGCAGGGTTTGAGGTGGAGGCTGACAGCTCACGACCCCCAGTAATAACCTTGCGACCCCCTGAGGGCTCCCGACCCCCAGTTTGAGATCCCCTGAACTAGTCCAATCCCCTGCCCCAAGCAGGCCCCATCCCCAGCTAAATCAGGCTGCGGTCCCTGCGCCGCTGCTCCCCTCGCTTTCCTCCTCTGCAGGTGTTCAGTGAAGATCTCAGCCAGGCTCAGATTGACCAGATCGTATTGGACCTGATCCAGATTTACACCTTGGATGCGGAAATCTCCTAATGGGGTCCAGAGAGCGACCCAATGCTGGGGAGGGGACAGGCCCCATTCCCACCCCCCCAGCCAGCCAGTCCCTGCCCTGGAGCCAGATCGGAGCCGGCGCCCCCCAGAGGGGACAGGCCCCTGCCCCATTCCCCATCCCCCTGAGCCAGCCAGTCTCCACCCTGGGGCCAGATCAGAGCCGGTGCCCCCTCGAGGGGAAAGACCCCTGCCCCATTCCCAGCCCCCTGAGCCAGCCAGTCCCTGCCCTGGGGCCAGATCGGAGCCGGTGCCCCCAAGAGGGGAAAGACCCCTGCCCCATTCCCACCCCCCTGAGCCAGCCAGTCCCTGCCCTGGGGCCAGATCGGAGCCGGCGCCCCCAGAGGGGACAGGCCCCTGCCCCATTCCCAGCCCCCTGAGCCAGCCAGTCTCCACCCTGGGGCCAGATCGGAGCCGGCGCCCCCCAGAGGGGACAGGCCCCAGGCCCCATTCCCAGCCCCCTGAGCCAGCCAGTCTCCGCCCTGGGGCCAGATTGGAGCCGGTGCCCCCAGAGGGGACAGGCCCCAGGCCCCATTCCCCATCCCCCTGAGCCAGCCAGTCCCTGCCCTGGGGCCAGATCGGAGCCGGTGCCCCCTCGAGGGGAAAGACCCCAGGCCCCATTCCCCCTGAGCCAGCCAGTCCCTGCCCTGGGGCCAGATCGGAGCTGGCGCCCCCTAGAGGGGAAAGACCCCAGGCCCCATTCCCAGCCCCCTGAGCCAGCCAGTCTCCGCCCTGGGGCCAGATCGGAGCCGGTGCCCCCAGAGGGGACAGGCCCCAGGCCCCATTCCCCATCCCCCTGAGCCAGCCAGTCCCTGCCCTGGGGCCAGATCGGAGCCGGCGCCCCCCAGAGGGGACAGGCCCCTGCCCCATTCCCACCCCCCTAAGCCAGCCAGTCCCTGCCCTGGGGCCAGATTGGAGCCGCCGCCCCCCGAGGGTAAAGACCCCAGGCCCCATTCCCCGCCCCCCTGAGCCAGCCAGTCTCTGCCCTGGGGCCAGATCGGAGCCGGTGCCCCCCGAGGGTAAAGACCCCAGGCCCCATTCCCCGCCCCCCTGAGCCAGCCAGTCTCCGCCCTGGAGCCAGATCGGAGCCGGTGCCCCCTAGAGGGGACAGGCCCCTGCCCCATTCCCACCCCCCTAAGCCAGCCAGTCCCTGCCCTGGGGCCAGATCGGAGCCGGGGCCCCCTAGAGGGGAAAGACCCCAGGCCCCATTCCCAGCCCCCTGAGCCAGCCAGTCCCTGCCCTGGGGCCAGATCGGAGCTGGCGCCCCCCGAGGGTAAAGACCCCAGGCCCCATTCCCTGCCCGTTCCCCAGCTGTGGAAGCAGAGTGCTAGTTGCCTTCTGGGTGGCCTGTCCCACGGCCGTTCCCCTCGTTGCCCGTGCTCCTCCCGCGGGCCGGCTGCGCCTCGAGAAGGCCATCGGCCCCGAGCACCGTGCCAGCTCCGAGCCGCCAGGCCGCACACTCCAAAGCGCCACATTCCGCGTGGACCCGGGGCTCCTCTTCGTCCTGCTCCGGCGAGTAAAGCTGGGCCTGGGAACCAGCTGTGACTGGGTGGTTCTTTGGGCTTTGCCCCGGCACCCATTTCGCTTGCTGATGCCTGGGCCCGTGGAACGGTGCTGGGGCGCAACGGGGGCGTCGGTATAATCCCCACAGCCATGAGGCTGGTGGGGGGGGGCCCCACACGTGTACCCGACTCTGCCTGAGTTTGCGGAGAGCCTGCATCACCCTCGTCTTACGGCTCCCCCCCCCGCCCCCCCGCAGGAGGAGAAAGGCGGCTGGGAGGGGTATTTTAGTAATTTTTAATAATATGAACAAACGTGATCGAGCCATTCAGTTGGGTTATATGCTTTGATCCGGAAATGGGCATGGGCGGGGGTGGTCACAATTTCAGTCCGAAATCCGCCCCCACACTGGGGAAGGGGGGGCACCCATAGAAACCTTGAATTGATTTTTGTTCCTTAAAAAACCCAAAACCATCTGTGTGTGTCCCCGGCCAAACCAGAGCGGCTCCTCCGCGTGGGCGTGGTTAGACCCGGCGCGGTTCTCACGGCTGAAAAGTGAGCGGGGAGTGGGGGGGGTTAACGGTTGGTTTGTTTTAAATATAGATCTATATATTCAGCCCCCCCCCGCCCCCGTCTATCAATATATCTACAATATTGAATGCGAACAAGCTGGCTGGCCGGAGGTGAGATTTCCTGCATTCGGCCCCCGGGGAGGCGAGGGGCTGGGCTGGGGGGGTACCCTTAGCCAGAAGGCTTTGGAGAGAGCTGGCGCTGGTGGTTGGACGCAGGCTTAGGTGTGGAAACAGAACAGGGGCCTCACAGGAAATATGGGACCCCCCCCACTCCTGCCTCCCACAGGGGGCTTTTGAGGATTGTGGCAGAAGGGGAAATTGAGGCAGCAGCAGCTACTTGCCCTGCCAGAGCCAAGGGTGGAACCCAGACATCCTGGCTCCCAAGCCCCCCTACTCTAACCACTAGACCCCACTTCCCTCCCAGAGCCAGGGAGAGAACTCAGGAGTCCTGGCTCCCAGACCCCCCTGCTCTAACCACCAACCCCCACTCCCCTCCCAGAGACGGGGAGAGAACCCAGCAGTCCTGCCTCCTAGACCCCCCTGCTGTAACCCACGAGCCCCCACTCCCCTCCCAGAGCCGGGGAGAGAACTCAGGAGTCCTGGCTCCCAGCGCCTCCTGCTCTAACCACCAGCCCCCACTCCCCTCCCAAAGTGGGGGAGAGAACCCAGGAGTCCGGGCTCCCAGCCTCAGGGGGGGGAGCTGAAGGTCCATAGGTAACACCTGAGGGCCAGCCCTAGCTGGTGTGAATGGGGCAGCTCCATCCACCCCCAAGGGCAGCTGAGGGGCTGCTCCTGTGCCACCCCCAATCTCCATGGGGACTGGTGGGTGCCCCGAAGAGGCCGGGGGGGGGGGGCCTGGGCGCTGGGCAGTGCCGCCGGAGGGGTGTTGGGAACCAGAGCGGATGCCCCTCCCACGCTGTAGCGTCCCCTCCCCAGCAGTACTTGGGGGTGGGGGGGGCTGCCTCTCACCCTGTATCTGCGCAGCACCCGGCGGGACGGGCGTCTCCCATCTGGCTCGGGGGGGGGCGACGCAGCACAGCGGGGGCCCTGCTCGTGGTTGGGGGGCCGGGCAGGGTCCGGTGGGACAGGCCCCGATCCCCAGGCCCTTGTTACACAGCGGCTCCAGCGCCCGACGACTAAAAAGCAGCCGAAGAACCCGCCCCGCCCGATGCCCAGCGCCTGGGCTGCCATGGGCCCGGGGGTGCTGGATGGGGGCCGGCATGCGCCGGGAGACAGGCCGTCGGTATGGTATAGAGTGAGGCTCTGGAGCGGTAACTGGGCCCTCGCCCCGCCTGCGGCGGGTCCTTCCCGGCCGGCGCTGGCCCCACAAGGAGTCTGCGGGCCCCGGGGCGCAGGCCTGGGCTGGGCGTGGGGCTCCCCACAGAAACGGGGGTGGCTCCCAGCCCCAGCGCGGCGCGGCCGAAGGAGCCGGTGGACTGGCCGCCCCGGCCCGCGGCGTCAGAGGGAGGTCTCCATGCTGTGCAGCGGGCTGGCGCAGGGAGCCGGCTTGGAGCCCTCGGCGCGGTGGCTGGCGTTGTTGTTGGTGTTGGGGGGGGGCCGGCGGGCGGCCTCGCTCTCCTCCACGTCGGTGTCGTCGATCAGGGGGATGTTGTGGGTGTAGTCGTTGAGCAGGAACTCCGGGGGGGCCATGAACTGGTGGATCGAGGTCTTGGAGTCCGGCTTCTCCAGGCCCTCGTAGAGCGAGCTACGGAACGCCTTCACCACGCGGATCTGGGCGCCGGGGGCAAAGCGGGGGAAAGCCGGGTGAGTCCTCGGTGCCAAGCCAGGCGACGGGTGCTCCAGACGAGAACCCAGGAGTCCTGGCTCCCAGCCGCCCCCTGCTCTAACCACCAGCCCCCACCCCCCTCCCAGAGCTGGGAGAGAACCCAGGAGTCCTGGCTCCCAGCCCCCCCCTGCTCTAACCACCAGCCCCCCCCCCCTCCCAGAGCTGGGAGAGAACCCAGGAGTCCTGGCTCCCAGCCCCACCTGCTCTAACCCTCCAGCCCCCACCCCCCTCCCAGAGCTGGTAGAGAACCCAGGAGTCCTGGCTCCCAGCCCCCCCCTGCTCTAACCACCAGCCCCCACCCCCCTCCCAGAGCTAGGAGAGAACCCAGGAGTCCTGGCTCCCAGCCCCCCCCCCTGCTCTAACCCACCAGCCCCCACCCCCGTCCCAGAGCTGGGAGAGAACCCAGGAGTCCTGGCTCCCAGCCCCACCTGCTCTAACCCACCAGCGCCCACTCCCCTCCCACAGCTGGGGGGAGAACCCAGGAGTCCTGGCTCCCAGCCCCCACCCCCGTCCCAGAGCTGGTAGAGAACCCAGGAGTCCTGGCTCCCAGCCCCACCTGCTCTAACCACCAGCCCCCACCCCCCTCCCAGAGCTGGCAGAGAACCCAGGACTCCTGGCCCCCAGCCCTGGGAATGCACAATTACCTCTAGCGTGATCTCTCTGTCCACCCCTTGTTCTGCACCCTCTGTATCTAACCCCAAACACGCCCCTGTGCAGCCACCCACCCCATAGACGCCCCGTCTGTATCTATCCTACCCCATCCATCCCCCGCTCTGTCCTACCCCACATCCATCCATCCACCCACCCCATAGACGCCCCGTCTGTATCTATCCTACCCCATCCATCCCCCGCTCTCTGTCCTACCCCACATCCATCCATCCACCCACCCCATAGACGCCCCGTCTGTATCTATCCTACCCCATCCATCCCCCGCTCTCTGTCCTACCCCACATCCATCCATCCACCCACCCCATAGACGCCCCGTCTGTATCTATCCTACCCCATCCATCCCCCGCTCTCTGTCCTACCCCACATCCATCCATCCACCCACCCCATAGACGCCCTATCTGTATCTATCCTACCCCATCCATCCCCTGCTGTGTCCTACCCCACATCCACCCACCCACCCCATAGACGCCCCATCTGTATCTATCCTACCCCATCCATCCCCCGCTCTCTGTCCTACCCCACATCCATCCACCCACCCACCCCATAGACGCCCCCTTCTGTATCTATCCTACCCCATCCATCCCCTGCTCTGTCCTACCCCACATCCATCCATCCACCCACCCCATAGACGCCCCGTCTGTATCTATCCTACCCCATCCATCCCCTGCTCTGTCCTACCCCACATCCATCCACCCACCCCATAGACGCCCCGTCTGTATCTATCCTACCCCATCCATCCCCTGCTCTGTCCTACCCCACATCCATCCACCCACCCCATAGACGCCCCATCTGTATCTATCCTACCCCATCCATCCCCTGCTCTCTGTCCTACCCCACATCCATCCATCCACCCCATAGACGCCCCCTGTGCCTGGCCGTGCCCCCCACAAAGAACAGGAGTGAGCCCAGCCTGCGGATAGTGCCCACGGGCCGTATGCTGCAACAGAGGGGATGGGGGGGGGTGGAATGAGCATCGATTGGACACAAAGAAAGCGCAGCAACAGAAAAGTGGAAGCGCCTGTTTTCTGGGTTCAAGATCCCCGGCCCCCTGGGTTCCCAATGGCCCCCGCAGGCAGGGGAGGGGTGTTTACAGCCTCCCCACCCTTTGCTGGGCTCTTTCAACGCCCATTAACCCTGCCCCCCTCCCACGAGGTCAATGGGCCATCGCCCCATGGGGTCAGTGGGGCCAGAGCCCCGGGGGGGGGTAAAGCACCGTCCCCGTTACACCTCCCACCCCTCGTGTGGGGCAGGGGTTGCCCCATTTGGGAGCTGTCACACCCGGGGGAGGGGGGGGCACAGGCTGGGCATGGGGGGGCCCCTGCACTTGTTTCGGGCTGTGCCAAACTCAGCCCTGGGGTGGGTCCCTCTGCCGCGGCTGTGCAGTGCATTGTGGGTAGGGCCTGCGCCCAGCCAGGGGACGGGGCGGCCCCCCCCCCGGGAGACAGCGCATGCTAGAGCGGGACGGACCCCCCCCCCCCCCGGCCAGCAGGACCCAGCGCCAGGCCAAGCTGCTCGCGCTGGAGCAGGGGGGTTGCAAGCAGAACAGGGCCCTGACCGACCCCCCCCCCCACTAGCCGCCCTGGGAAGGGGGCTGCGCTCACGGGCTGGGAACTAGGGAGGCAGTGTGTGTGTGGCAGGGGCTGGGCGGGGGAGCGGGAGCCAGGACTCCTGGGTTCATTCCCCCGCTGGGGAAGAAGACTGGTGGGTCAAGTGTGTGGGACTCCTGGGTTCCATCCCCGCCTCTGTCCCATTCTCCACTTTCAACCCCCCTCTGTCGGGGGCGGGGCTGACCCATCCCCTCTCTGAGCTCTGTGGGGCAGGGCCCAGCCCCCTGCCACCCACCGCAGCCGGCCGGGTCTTTGGCAGCGCTGCCCCCTCGCCAAGCCGTGCCCAAGCCGAGCACAACAGGGCGCCCTGGGCGGGCAGAGCAGGAGGCCTCGCTCCCGGGCTGCCGTGGGGGGCAGGCGAGAGTGCGGGAAACGTTCGGGGCTTCACGCCCACCCTTGCCGGCTCTGAACGGGAGCCGGGGCCTCCAGGCCACGCACCCCACCCCACCCCCGGGGCAGCCAGTGAAGAGGTGCCGGGGGGGCGGTTAAAGAGGCTGGGACAGCAAATAGAGCCCAGTCCCCCCCTCCCGTTCTGGCTGGGGGGTGTCGGGATTGGGTCCCTGCAGAGGCAAAGGGGGGGAGGCGGAGTGGGAGAAAATGGGGGCAGAGGTGGGGTGGACGTGGGCAATGAGGCGGGACTCTCCGCAGCTGTGCACTAGGTGGATGCCCCCCCCCCCGCCCCCCAGTGACCCCGGCTCACAAAAGCGGCTCAGAGGGAGGCTGGTTTGGGAGGCTGGAGGCTCAGGGCTCCTAGCTTGGCCTGGCTGCTGGGGCACGTTGCCTCAGTTCCCCCCTCCGTCTATTCACCCCGTGAGCTCTGCGGGGCAGGGCCCCTGAGCGGGGGCAGGAGTGGGGGTGTCTCTAGGGGCCAGTGTGACAGAGGCTCCCGATCTCGGGGGGGGAGGGGGGGGGTCCTGTGCCGCTCCTGGCACGAGAGGGCTGCCCCGTCTCAGTCGGGGGCTCTGCGGCCTCCTCCCATCGCTACGGGGTCAGGTTGGCGCTAGCAGCCCGGGTGTGGGGGATCTCTCACCCCTGGCCGTGAGCAGAAAGCAAAGTCAAGGATGGGATGGGGGTGGTCGGGGGATGAGAGGTGTGATTGAAGGACAGCCCCCCCCCCCCCCAACACTCGAAAAGCACCAGACTCCTGGCGGCCAGACAAGTGGCTCCGTCCCGGCTCCTCGTGGCAGCTGGAAGGGGGGGAAAACGGGGCTTGAGGTGGAAGGATAGTGGGGGGGGGGCAGGGATGGGAGGAGCGTCGGGGGTGACGGTTTTGAAAGGGGGGGTGTCCCGGGAGGAAGGGGGGGCAGCTCGCTGCCAAGCGGGCCCTGGGAATGAGCAAGCACAGGGGTGTGTATTTGTCGGGGGGGGTGGCAGCTCCCGCCCCCCCAGATACAGAGTCTCCCGGTCTGGCCAGTGGAGCCAATGCCCCTGCCCTTGTCTCGAGGGCAGGGGCCGTGCAGCGCCCTGTGTGACGGGGGGTCCCCCATCCTGGTGTGGCCGGGACCGCGCTGTGCTAGGTGCTGCACGTGCGCCTGGGAGAGCTTCCGCTCAGAACCCCACCACCTTGGCCACCCTCAGTCCCCACCCGGCTTGACGCACTGCGTAATTTACGAAGGGCCGGATCTGAATTGACATTACTTTGAGCCTCGCCTGGGACGGGGGAAATTACACCCAATCCCCACCCCCTTCTTATATTCTGGAGGGGCCGGGGTGGGGGAAAGGTTCAGATTCGGTTTCCAATGGCTCCTGAAATGACCCTGCCAGGCCGCCCGGCCGCTGATCGGTTCCTAAAAGAAATCCAGCCTTTGCCATGACCCCGCTGGGCGCCATCGGGGGGGAGGGATGCGCCAGGACGGGGCGGGGCGGGGGGGTGGGGCAGAGGCGAACGAGACCCAGAGCTGTGTGGAGAGAAAAAGCAGCTAGAGAGAGAGAGAGAGATTGGGAAAAAAGACTCGCCAGCCAAAAGGGGGAGGGGTCCTGCGCGAGGGTTCCCCTGCCGGGACCGGGGCGCCAGACGCAAACGGACGACACCCGGCCACACGAGAAGGCACCAAGAGTCCGGCCCAAGCAAATCCCACATACCCCCCTGGAGGGATTTCTGCCACCCAGGACGCCGGGGTTCCGCCCCGGGGGAGGGAGCGACAGGCCCCGCCTACCTCGCCATGCGCTTCTCAGAGGAGGAGAAAGGAAGTTTATCGGGGGAGGGAGCGCCCCAGATTTTGAGGGAGGCTGGGGGAGAGGGGGGCTGAGCGGCCCATGCAGGCCCATCTAGCCCGGTATCCCGCCTGCCCCCATCTCAGAGGAGAGGACTAGAGACCACCCCCGTCTGAGTGCAACCCCGGCTAACCTAGCCCCCCGGGAGACCGGAATTCCTGATCTGGTTTCTCTAACCCACTCATGCCCCAGTAGCCCATTGATAAGCTTGGCTCATGTGAAGTGAGTCACTCCAGATTCACACCAGGTCAGAATCCGATTCACGGGTGTGTTCGGCAGTAGAATCTGGCCTGTTTGGGGGTCCCCAAGGGGCCAGGGCAGCATGGAGGTCTCTGACCTCCCCCCACTCCCAAACGGGCAGGCACAGAAACACGGAGAAAAGGACACGGACACAAACACCGACCGCGAATGGGGCCAGATCCCCAGCTGGCGTCAACCGTTCCATTTCAGCGGGGGAAGCCACCCCCGAGGGACAGAAGAGGGAGCCAGTAAAGGGGTGTGGGGCAGGGCGGGGGTCTTGAATCAACCGGCTAAAGGCAAAAGAGAGAAAGTGACCGTATGGCTTTAGGAAATGGAAATCCGGCTCGCCTGAGGTCGGGCAGAGAGCAGAGAGAGAACTGAAAAAAATAGAGAGGAGACCAGCAGTGAGCATGGGGGAGCCGGGGCGGAGGGGAGGAGGGGGGACGTTAAATCTGTCTGGTTTTGTTGTTCAAAAGCACACAAGCAGTAAGAGCAAAACGGTCACTCACTCCCGATGGTGGCAGAAGTGGGATTGCCAGCGGAGAGAATTACGTGAGTAGGGGTAGAAAGATTGGTTACTTCGTGCAGCTGGCTGAGGACCGAGGAGCGGCGCCGCACGGCCCCCTGAAAGGAGCCGCTTCTCTTGAAGGTGCTAACTACTTCCATCTACGAGAGAGAAAATGAGATACACAGAGACGTCGTCCACGCGTGGCACTGAGCATCGGGGGGGACAGCTGCAGAGATCTGGGGGGGCTTTAACAAAAAGCCCACGTCGCCGGCTGGGGTCGAGGGGATCTCGGCTTGGGGTTAAACCAACAAACCCGGCTCCAATCAGCTGGTGGCGGTGGAGAAACGCGTGGGAACGGGGCGCCCACCAGCGGCTCGGGAAGGGGCTGCAGAAGGAGCGGCCCCGTTTCCCAGCCACGCTTATGATTTGGGGGGGTTCCCCCTCCCCCAAGCCTATGGCTGGAGCCGAGGAGGCTGGGGAACCGGAGGGGGGGGGCGTGTGTCCATTGACGGCGGCTGGCTTGTGCAGAGCTTCCTGCTGGCTAAGGGACCGTGGGACCATCTGTCGGTAGAGAAACGTCCCAGCGTGATTTACACTGCGAATCCCCTTGGCGTTACGCAGCGGCCCCCTCGGGCCAGCCTGGTTCGACCGGCGGCTGCTGGCCCACGGGGAGGCTGCCCCCAGGCTCAGGGCCGGGCGACTGCCCGTGGGGAGGGGTGCCCTGTGGCTGCCGGCGAGGGTCAGAAAGTGTTGCCGGCTGGCAGGGGAGAGCTGCATGGGGGGGACCCTGATTTCTGGGAGCCAGGACTCCTGGGTTCTCTCCCGGCTCAGGGAGGGCAGTGGGACCCAGCAGTCAGAGCAGGGGGCTGGGTGGGTGCAGGGATGCACAGACGAGCGTCTCTCTGTCCTAGCACCACAAGCCGGGCTCTGCCCCTCACGTTAAGAAAGGAAGGAAACAGGTTACGAGTCGCCACGTCCCAAGAGATGCCGGCTGCAATCAGAAGGCAGGTTAGTAACCCAGGTCCTCTGAGGAGAGGCCCCGTACGCGGCCTCCTGCCCTCGCCCAGCCCCTGACCCCGGATTGCCGGAGCTCGGGTCACACCCTACACCGGCCGCGCTCACTCAGCTCTCCAGAGCCCAGAGCTGGGCCCAGAACGGGAGCCGGGGCTTTCCCTCGCCACCGAAAACTTCCAGGCAAGTTTCCCCCCCGTTTTCCACAACATTTTCTGAGGAAAATTTCAACTTCTCCTGTTGCTGTAAGAAAGGGGGATTGGCAGAAAAATACAAACGTTCAGCCCCTATTTCAAAAACTGCTCAGTTTGGTGACTGAAAACGGGATCATTTGGGCCATAAACGGCCAAAAGTGGAGTGTTTGGGGCTGAAACCCCAATATTTTGGTCTGAAAATGACCCAAACTGTAATTTTTGGCCAAAACCAGTATTTTGGATGGAAAAAAATATATTTTCATCAACCATTTTTGGTTGAAAACTTCTGAAAACTGGATATTTTTGACCAAAAATGGCCCAAACCAATGTGTGTTTGACCAAAAACTGCATTTTTGGTCTGAAAACCAATTATTGTCATTCCAAAATGTGCCCGAACCAGAATGTGTCTGACCAAAGCCACATATCTGTGGCCCCCAAATGGCTGAAAACTGCCTTGTTTCACTCCAGCATTGAGTATTTTGTGCCCAAAATCGAAACATTTTTCAGGCCAAACCTATTCTTTTCCCCAGCAACCAAACAATTTGAATTTTTCCCACTGAAAACCTTAGGGGTCCGTCTCCGAAACAAAATCCTTGTTTTGTAGAAAACACTGGAGGAATCGTCTACCATTCGCCGATATTCCTCAGCTTTCTCCGATCGCATCTGCTGACCTCCTGCCTGGGGAATTCCTTCCAGCTCCCAAACAAGGATGCCCGGGGATGGCCCCAGGGTGAATTGGGCTGTCACCCCCTTAAGAACTGGCACCTTATAGCCAGCCACAGTCAGTCCGGCTCCCTCTCCCGCG
Source organism: Mauremys mutica (assembly GCF_020497125.1). Taxonomy (NCBI): domain Eukaryota; kingdom Metazoa; phylum Chordata; order Testudines; family Geoemydidae; genus Mauremys; species Mauremys mutica. The sequence goes on from NW_025423119.1 coordinate 96,207, forward strand.
TCCAAAATAACCTTAACTCTGCCCACTCCCCACACCCTGGGGTCAGAGGTGCATGATGGAGTGCAGTGGGCTCAGGAGGGGGCCATGCAGAGGGAAGAGTTAAGGTTTGGGGCAGGGGAAATCACATCTCCCGTCTGGGGCTCATTCGGCTACAGGGCCAGGGCTGAAATCCATCCCCCTAAGGCAGGGGTCCCCAACGCGGTGCCCGTGGGTGCCATGGCGCCCGCCGGGGCATGTAAGTGTGCCCGCATCCTGGCCAGCGGACGAGCATCCGCTGAAATGCCGCTGACAAGCTGCGTCATCCACAGGCATCGATGCCGAAATGCCGCCAATTTTCAGCGGTATTTCAGCGGCGACGCCTATTGACGTTACCGCTTGTCGGCGGAATTTCGGCGGATGCTCGTCTGCCGCCACGGTCCTCCCCGGCTTGTCATCTGGCGCCCACCAGACGAAAAAGCTTGGGGAGCACTGCGCTAGGGTATAAGGTCTGTGCAGAGCCCGACTAGGGGGCACTACGGGACTACACATAAAGGATGGTTGGAGAAAAACTCTCTGGGCAGAGGGAGGGTCAAATGACAGCAAAACCCCCGGGGTCCTGGCTCCTCACCAGCCATGCCTGAGTTTGCAGAGAGCCTGATCCAAATCACTCAGAGTGGGGGAGCTGCCCCATTCACCTCACTAGGGTGCAAACACCGATGCCCAGTGCCCGCAAGTTAGAGGGGGCAGGTTATGAACTGGGCGACAAGAAACACCCCATTCTGGTGTCCTGAGAAGCCTCCCCACCCACCAATGGCTAATACCACGGGTGCCCATCTTGCCCGGTTTCCTGCCTGCTGCCCCAGATCAGACTCAGGACATCTGGGTCTCCTATTGGTTTGAGCGGGAATTGAAGGTGGAAGCAACAGGGCCATGAGCCAAGTGGCCACTGGCTCCCCTGCTCGGGGTTAGGAGATTCCTGGCCGTCTCTCCTCCCGTCATCTCTAGGCACAAAAGCAAAAAGGGGAGCGGGGAAGGGGGAAGGTGGGAAGGGGAGGGGGCGAGCTTGTTACACGTTGGTGGGGAAAGTGGGATCCCACATTCCAGGCATGAGCGTGAAGGGGCGTGGAGGGGAGATCAGAAAGGGAGGCGGATTAATGCGTTGGTGGGGGCAGTGGGATACCCCGGGCCCTACCTGGGTCTGGATGCGGTTGAGGCCGCGGAACCAGAGGATCTGGCCTCGGCGCAGCTCCCGCTCGGCGTGGTCTATCTCCTCCTCGTCCTCCGCCATCTCCTCGTCCGTGATCTCGTCCTTGCTGGGACCGTGCCCTGCCTCCTTCAGGCATTTCAGGTGGCTGGTGGGGACGGTGGCGATCACCTGCAGGGGCAGTCAGAGAAGGGGTTAAACCCACCCCCAGGAGCACACAGAACCCTGAACCCCTTCCCCTCCCAGTCACCACCCTGGAGCCAGGGAGAGACCCCAGGAGTCCTGGCTCCCAGCCCCCAAGCTCTGTCCAACTCTGGCTGACGTCTATGACTCCACACACGGTGAGCGCCCTACTGAAAGCCTCAGCTCCGCTGCCGGCGAGTCACTGAACGGACAATGGGTGCCGTGATGTATGAACCCGGACGCCTGGGTTCCCTCCCCAGCTCTGGGAGGGGAGTGGGGGCTGGTGGGTTAGAGCAGGGGGGGCTGGGAGCCAGGACTCCTGGGTTCGCTCCCCGGCTGTGGGAGGGGAGTGGGGGCTGGTGGTTACAGCGGGGGGGGGGGCTGGGAGCCAGGACTCCTGGGTTCTCTCCCGGCTCTGGGAGGGGAGCGGGGGCTGGTGGGTTAGAGCAGGGGGGGCTGGGAGCCAGGACTCCTGGGTTCGCTCCCCGGTTGTGGGAGGGGCGGGGGGAGGGAGCGGGGGAGCCGGGCGCTAGGCAGGCGGGTCGGGCTGCTCACCTGTCCCCACACGAGCTCGCCGACGCCCACGAAGAGGCACCAGAGCCATTGCTCGGCGTTGAGGGGCGAGCAGCTGAACGGCTTCCCCCCGAACTGCACGATGACGATCTGCAGGGAAAGGAGATGGGGGCTGAGCTGGGGAACAGCCTGGGACAGCTGGGCCGAGCCTTGGACAGGGCCCGTGCAGCGCCTGGCCCGGCCGCGCTCTGGCCCGGGGGGGGCAGGGTCTGTGCAGCGCCTGGCGCGGCCGCGCTCTGGCCCGGGGGGGGCAGGGTCTGTGCAGCGCCTGGCGCGGCAGCGCTCTGGCCCGGGGGGGGGCAGGGTCTGTGCAGCGCCCGGCGCGGCCGCGCTCTGGCCCGGGGGGGTAGGGTCTGTGCAGCGCCTGGCGCGGCCGCGCTTTGAGTCGGGGGGGCAGGGACACGCTCTGGGTCGGGGCGGGGGGGGCAGGGCTGCACCCTGGCCCGGGGAGTCTGCCCGGCCCCCCAGGTACCTGGATGCCGAAGGTGCCCAGGACGATGGCGCAGAAGATGGGGTTCCCGAAGACGCCCTGGAAGACGTTCCGCTCGCCGTGGATCTTGCGGGCGTTGACCTCGTTGAAAAGCTGCATCAGGACGAAGGTGTTGAAGATGATGGTGTAATGCTCCGACGGGGGCGCGTGCAGGGGGGCGTTCCGCCCGCTGTCGATGTCGAAGATCATCTCCCCTGGGGGAGGGCAGGACGGGGCGTCAGGGGCAGACCCAGAGACCCCTGCTCCCCCGGCAGCCCTGGCACCCCCCCAGCCCCCCACGGGCCCGTCTGTCCCGGCATCCCACCTCCCCCTCCCCCATGGGCCCCTCCGCCCTGGCACCCCCCCAACCCCCCATGGGCCCGTCTGTCCCGGCATCCCACCTCCCCCTCCCCCATGGGCCCCCCCAGCCCGGCTCCCCCCCCAGCCCGGCTCCCCCCCCCGCAGGCCCGGCCCCCCCCAGCCCGGCTCCGCCCCCCGCAGGCCCGGCCCCCCCCCCAGCCCGGCTCCCCCCCCCGCAGGCCCGGCCCCCCCCCCCGCAGGCCCCCCCCCCCCCGCGGCCCGGCCCGGGCGCTACCCGCGAAGAGCAGGCTGAAGATGATGCTCAGCTGGTAGACGCTGTGGCCCAGGATGCTTTTCATCATGGTGCGGGAGATGAGGGGCTTGTTGCGCCCGTAGGGTTTGCGCAGCAGCAGCGACTCGGTGGGCGGCTCCGTGGCCAGCGCCAGGGAGGCGAACGTGTCCATGATGAGATTGACCCAGAGCATCTGCACCGCCTTGAGCGGGGAGTCCTGGGGGGAGGCGGGGGCGGGGTCAGTGCAGGGAGGGGCGGGGCCAGGGCATGGAGGGGGCGGGGCCAGGGCATGGAGGGGGCGGGGCCAGGGTACGGGGGGGTGTCAGCACAGAGGGGGCGGGGCCAGGGCATGGAGGGGGCGGGGCCAGGGTACGAGGGGTGTCAGCACAGAGGGGGCGGGGCCAGGGCATGGGGGGCGGGGCATCCCTCTGTCCACGCCCCCCGCCCCACCTGGGTGATGCAGGCGCCGGTGAAGGCCACCACCACGGCCACCACGTTGACGGTGAGCTGGAACTGCAGGAACTTGGAGATGCTGTCGTACACGTTCCGGCCCCACATCACCGCCTTGACGATGCTGGAGAAGTTGTCGTCGGTCAGGATGATGTCCGAGGCCTCCTTGGCGACGTCGGTGCCCGCGATGCCCTGGGGGGGGACGGCGGGGTCACGGGGGGGGGCAGCGGCCCAGGGCCCCCCCAGCGAGGGCAGGGCTGGGAGCTCGGCCGCTCACCCCCTCCCCGGACGGACAGACGGACGGGGGGTGTTGGGGTGGGGACGGACGGGCACGTGCACCAATGCATTGTGGGAAATCCCCTTTCTGGGGCGGGTGGGGGCAGTGTGGGGGAGGCGCAGCTGCAGCGCTTGGGGCTTCGGACACCGGAGGGGCGCTGGAGCTTGCGGGGTGGGGGGGGCGCCCGGGGGCATCTCACCATAGCAAAGCCGACGTCGGCCTTCTTGAGCGCCGGCCCGTCATTGGTGCCGTCCCCGGTCACGGCCACGACCTGCCGCTGCTCCCCGATGGTGCTGTCGATGATGCCTGCGGGTGTGGGGGGCTCAGCTGGGGGGGGGGCCCATAGCCCCCCCCCGTGCCCCCGGCTCCC